>NC_089681.1:2333996-2460338 GCF_031753505.1 Anomalospiza imberbis
AGCCCCCCGGGGGCCCCCCCTAAAAGCCCCCCCAGGACCCCCCGAAATCCCCTCAGCCCCCCCGCTCACGCGCAGCTGCGCAAGCAGCAGCACCGCCGGGCTCTGAGGACACCCGGGACCCCCCGGGACCCCCCAGGACCCCCAGGGACCCCCCCAAAACCCTCCAGGACCCCCCCAGGACCCCCACGACCCCACCCTAGGGACCCCTAGGGACCCCCAGGGACCCCCCCAAAACCCTCCAGGACCCCCCAAACGCCGCTCACGCGTAGCTGTGCAGCAGCAGCACCGCAGGGCTCTGAGGACACCCCGGGAGCCCCCAGGACCCCCCAGGGACCCCCAGGACCCCCCCCAGGACCCCCAGGACCCCCAGGGACCCCCCAGGACCCCCTAGGGGACCCCCAGGGGACCCCCCAAACCCCGCTCACGCGTAGCTGTGCAGCAGCAGCAGCACCGCCGGGCTCTGAGGACACCCGGGAACCCCCAGGACCCCCCAGGGACCCCCAGGACCCCCCCCCAGGACCCCCAGGACCCCCAGGGACCCCCCAAAACCCTCCAGGACCCCCCAAACCCCCGCTCACGCGCAGCTGCGCAGCAGCAGCACCGCCGGGCTCTGAGGACACCCGGGAGCCCCCAGGACCCCCCAGGGACCCCCAGGACCCCCCCCAGGGACCCCCCAGGACCCCCAGGGACCCCCCAGGACCCCCTAGGGACCCCCAGGGACCCCCCCAAACCCCGCTCACGCGTAGCTGTGCAGCAGCAGCACCGCCGGGCTCTGAGGACACCCGGGAACCCCCAGGACCCCCCAGGGACCCCAGGACCCCCCCCCCAGGACCCCCAGGACCCCCAGGGACCCCCCAAAACCCTCCAGGACCCCCCAAACCCCCGCTCACTGCGCAGCTGCGCAGCAGCAGCACCGCCGGGCTCTGAGGACACCCGGGAGCCCCCAGGACCCCCCCAGGGACCCCCCAGGACCCCCCCCAGGACCCCCAGGACCCCCAGGGACCCCCCAGGACCCCCTAGGGACCCCCAGGGACCCCCCAAACCCCCGCTCACGCGTAGCTGTGCAGCAGCAGCACCGCCGGGCTCTGAGGACACCCGGGAGCCCCCGGGACCCCCCCCAGGACCCCCAGGACCCCCCCCTAGGGACCCCTAGGGACCCCCCAGGGACCCCCCAAACCCCGCTCACGCGTAGCTGTGCAGCAGCAGCACCGCCGGGCTCTGAGGACACCCGGGACCCCCCCAGGACCCCCCCAGGACCCCTCCAGGACCCCCAGGGACCCCCCAAAACCCCCCGGGACCCCCCAAACGCCGCTCACGCGTAGCTGTGCAGCAGCAGCAACCGCCGGGCTCTGAGGACACCCGGGACCCCCCGGGACCCCCGAGGGACCCCCAGGGACCCCCAGGGGACCCCCCAGGACCCCCAGGGACCCCCAGGGACCCCTAGGGACCCCCCAGGAGCCCTCAGTGACCCCCCCGGGACCCCCCAGGACCCCCCAAATCCCGCTCACGCGTAGCTGTGCAGCAAGCAGCACCGCCGGGCTCTGAGGACACCCGGGACCCCCCAGGACCCCCCAGGACCCCCCCAAAACCCTCCAGGACCCCCCAGGGACCCCCCAAAACCCCCCAGGACCCCCCAAACGCCGCTCACGCGTAGCTGTGCAGCAGCAGCACCGCCAGGCTCTCCGGATGCCGCGGGCCAGGACCCGCTCCAGGTCCCCCGCGCAGCCGCGCCAGGTCCAGCGGGCCCGCTGCACCAGCAGGGGTCACCCCCGAGACACCTGGGGAGGGACAGCGGTGTCACCTCCCCCCCCCGAGACCCCCAAACCTCCCCCGCGCTGCACCGGCAGGGTCACCCCCGAGACACCTGGGGGGACAGCGGTGTCACCTCCCCCCCTGTCACCCCCCAAACCTCCCCCGCTGCACCGGCAGGGTCACCCCCGAGACTCCTGGGGGGACAGCGGTGTCACCTCCCCCCCCCGAGACCCCCAAACCTCCCCCGCTGCACCAGCAGGGTCACCCCCCGAGACACCTGGGGGGACAGCGGTGTCACCTCCCCCCCTGTCACCCCCAAACCTCCTGGTGCCACCTCACAGAGCAGCAGGGAACGGTGACGGGGGGGGGGTCACCTGCCAGGTGCCACCCCAGTGCCACCCCTGTCACCCCAGTGTCCCACCTTGCACCCGGGGCCAGGTGTCACTGCCCGGCAGGTGACAGTGACAGTGCCACCCCAGTGTCCCACCTTGCACCCGGGGCCAGGTGTCACTGCCCGGCAGGTGACAGTGGCAGTGCCACCCCTGTGTCCCACCTTGCACCCGAGGCCAGGTGTCACTGCCCGGCAGGTGACAGTGGCAGTGCCACCCCCAGTGTCCCACCTTGCACCCGGGGCCAGGTGTCACTGCCCGGCAGGTGACAGTGGCAGTGCCACCCCAGTGTCCCACCTTGCACCCGGGGCCAGGTGTCACTGCCCGGCAGGTGACAGTCGGGCTGCTCCGGGACCAGCCGCTCGTCCACCTCGATGACCTCCTCGTAGAGCACGTCGGGCATGGCCACCTCCTGCGGGGACACCGCGGGGACACGGCTGTGTCACGGACAGCGCCGGGGTGGCACTGGGGACATGGCCGTGGCACGGACAGCGCCAGGGTGGCACTGCAGTGACACCGCGCGGGACACGGCCGTGGCACGGGACAGCGCCGGGGTGGCACTGCAGTGACACCAGGGGACACGGCCGTGGCACGGACAGCACTGGGGTGGCACTGCAGTGACACCGCGGGGACACGGCTGTGTCACGGACAGCACTGGGGTGGCACTGCAGTGACACCGCGGGGACACGGCCGTGGCACGGACAGCGCCGGGGTGGCACTGCAGTGACACCAGGGGACACGGCCATGGCATGGACAGCGCCGGGGTGGCACTGCAGTGACACCAGGGGACACGGCTGTGGCACAGGACAGCGCCGGGGGTGGCACTGCAGTGACACCGCGGGGACACGGCCGTGTCACGGACAGCGCCAGGGTGGCACTGCAGTGACACCACGGGGACACGGCTGTGTCACGGACAGCGCTGGGGTGGCACTGCAGTGACACCGCGGGGACACGGCCGTGGCACGGGACAGCGCCGGGGGTGGCACTGCAGTGACACCAGGGGACACGGCCGTGGCACGGACAGCACTGGGGTGGCACTGCAGTGACACCGCGGGGACACGGCTGTGTCACGGACAGCACTGGGGTGGCACTGCAGTGACACCGCGGGGACACGGCTGTGTCACGGACAGCGCCGGGGTGGCACTGCAGTGACACCAGGGGACACGGCCATGGCATGGACAGCGCCGGGGTGGCACTGCAGTGACACCAGGGGACACGGCTGTGGCACGGGACAGCGCCGGGGTGGCACTGCAGTGACACCGCGGGGACACGGCCGTGTCACGGACAGCGCCAGGGTGGCACTGCAGTGACACCACGGGGACACGGCTGTGTCACGGACAGCGCTGGGGTGGCACTGCAGTGACACCGCGGGGACACGGCTGTGTCACAGGACAGCGCCGGGGTGGCACTGCAGTGACACCGCGGGGACACGGCTGTGGCATGGACAGCGCCGGGGTGGCACTGCAGTGACACCAGGGGACACGGCTGTGTCACAGGACATCACTGGGGTGGCACTGCAGTGACACCGCGGGGACACAGCCGTGGGACAGGACAGCGCCGGGGTGGCACTGCAGTGACACCGTGGGGACACGGCCGTGGCACGGACAGCGCCAGGGTGGCACTGCAGTGACACCAGGGGACACGGCTGTGTCACGGGACAGCGCCGGGGTGGCACTGGGGACACGGCTGTGGCACGGGACAGCGCCAGGGTGGCACTGCAGTGACACCAGGGGACACGGCCGTGGCATGGACAGCGCCGGGGTGGCACTGCAGTGACACCAGGGGACACGGGGCAGGACTGGGACAGGGCAGGGACAGGGGTGGCACTGGGACAGGGCTGGGCTGGCACTGGGACAGGAGTGGGATGGGACAGGGACAGGACTGCGGTGGCACTGGGACAGGAAGGGAACAGGACAGGGATGGCACCGGGACAGGACTGGGCTGGCACTGGGACAGGAGTGGGATGGCACTGGGGGACACTGGAGTTGGACTGGGCTGGCACTGGGACAGGACTGGGCTGGCACTGGGACAGGACTGGGGTGGCACTGGGACAGAAGTGGGGTGGCACTGGGACAGGAGTTGGGTGGCACCGGGACAGGAAGGGAACAGGACAGGGATGGCACCGGGACAGGACTGGGGTGGCACTGGGGGACACTGGAGTTGGACTGGGCTGGCACAAGGGTGACACTGGGGTGGCGCCAGGTTGGCACCTGGATGGGACTGGGACAGGACTGGGACAGGACATCGGGGTGGCACCGGGGTGGCACCCGAGGGGACCGGGAGCAGGACAGGGACAGCAGCGGGGGACACTGGGACAGCACTGGGGTGCTCCTGGGGTGGCATCAGGGTGGCACTGGGACAGCACCGGGACAGGGACAGGAGTGGGGCAGGACTGGGATGACAGCAGGACAGGAGTGGGGTGGCACTGGGAGGGAACTGGGCTGGCACTGGGCAGGACTGGGAGGACACGGGGGTGTCACGGCCATGGCACCAGGGTGGCACGGGGACAACATTGGGCTGGCACAGGGACGTCACTCCCAGTGTTCCCCCCCTTCCTGTGACCGGCACTGTCCCCAGGAGGGTCCCCTCTTGTCCCCTGTCCCCTCCATGTCCCTCCGTGTCCCCCTCACAGTGTCCCCTGTCCCACGTCCCCTGTCCCCACCGTGTCCCCTCTGTCCCCTCGTGTCCCCTGTCCCGTATCCCCTGTCCCGTGTCCCCTCTGTCCCCACCGTGTCCCCTGTCCCACGTCCCCTGTCCCATGTCTTCTCTGTCCCCTCGTGTCCCCTGTCCCACATCCCCTGTCCCCCCGTGTCCCCTCTGTCCCCACCGTGTCCCCTGTCCCGTATCCCCTGTCCCCTGTCCCGTGTCCCCTCTGTCCCCACCGTGTCCCCTGTCCTGCGTCCCCTGTCTTCTCTGTCCCCTCGTGTCCCCTGTCCCACGTCTCCTGTCCCCTGTCCCCCCGTGTCCCCTCTGTCCCCACCGTGTCCCCTGTCCTGCGTCCCCTGTCTTCTCTGTCCCCACCGTGTCCCCTGTCCCGTATCCCCTGTCCCATGTCTTCTCTGTCCCCTCGTGTCCCCTGTCCCACATCCCCTGTCCCCCCGTGTCCCCTCTGTCCCCTCGTGTCCCCTGTCCCACATCCCCTGTCCCCTGTCCCGTGTCCCCTCTGTTCCCACCGTGTCCCCTGTTCTGCGTCCCGTCTTCTCTGTCCCCTCGTGTCCCCTGTCCCACGTCCCCTGTCCCCCCGTGTCCCCTCTGTCCCCACCGTGTCCCCTGTCCCGTATCCCCTGTCCCCTGTCCTGTGTCCCCTCTGTCCCCACCGTGTCCCCTGTCCTGCGTCCCCTGTCCCATGTCTTCTCTGTCCCCACCGTGTCCCCTGTCCCACGTCCCCTGTCCCGTGTCCCCTCTGTCCCCACCGTGTCTCCTGTCCCGTATCCCCTGTCCCGTGTCCCCTCTGTCCCCACCGTGTCTCCTGTCCCGTATCCCCTGTCCCCTGTCCTGTGTCCCCTCGTGTCCCGTGTCCCCCCGGTGGCCGCTGGCTCCGGCCGGGCTGCGCTGGCCACGGGCCAGGACTGGCCCTGAGCCCGGCCCCGCTCACGGGACAGGGACAGGGACACGGGACAGGGACACGGGACAGGGGACACGCCAAGGACACCCGGCCGGGCTCCGGCAGGGGACAGGGGACATGCCAAGGACACCCGACACGGTGTGGGGGACACGGGACAGGGGACAGGGATGGGGGACATGCCAAGGACACCCGACACGGGGGGGGGGACAGGAACAGGGGACAGGGGACACACCAAAGACACTCGACACAGGGGGGGACACGGGACAGGGACAGGGGACAGGGGACACGCCAAGGACACCCGACACAGGGGGGGACACGGGACAGGGGACAGGAACAGGGGACAGGGGACACACCAAAGACACTCGACACAGGGGGGGACACGGGACACGGACAGGGGACAGGGGACACGCCAAGGACACTCGACACGGTGGGGGACACGGGACAGGGACAGGGGACAGGGACAGGGGACAGGGGACACGCCAAGGACACCCGACACGGTGGGGGACACGGGACACGGACAGGGGACAGGGACAGGGGACACGCCAAGGACACTCGACACGGTGGGGGACACGGGACACGGACAGGGGACAGGGACAGGGGACACGCCAAGGACACTCGACACGGTGGGGGACACGGGACACGGACAGGGGACAGGGACAGGGGACACGCCAAGGACACTCGACACGGTGGGGGACACGGGACAGGGGACAGGGGACACGCCAAGGACACCCGACACGGGGGGGACAGGGGACAGGGACAGGGGACACGCCAAGGACACCCAACACGGTGTGGGGGACACGGGACAGGGGACAGGGACAGGGGACAGGGGACACGCCAAGGACACCTGACACGGGGGGACAGGGGACAGGGGACAGGGACACGCCAAGGACACCCTGACAGGCCCCGACACGGGACAGGGGACACGGGGCGGGGGGGACACGGAGTGAGGACATGGAGCGGAGACACGAGGGGACATCGAGCCCCACAGCAGGACACCGTGGGGCACAGGGGACACGGTGCCAGCCTGGCAGGGGACACAGGGACAGGGTGGTGGGGACAGTGTGGGGCACAGGGGACACGGTGCCAGCCCAGGGGGGGACACAGGGACAGGGTGGTGGGGACACCGTGGGGCACAGGGGACACGGTGCCAGCCTGGCAGGGGACAGTGTGGGGAACACGGGGACATGGTGCCAGCCCAGGAGGGGACACTGGGGCACACAAGGACACAGTGCCAGCCCAGGAGGGGACACCGTGGGGCACAGGGGACACGGTGCCAGCCTGGCAGGGGACACAGGGACAGGGTGGTGGGGACACCGTGGGGTACAGGGGACACGGTGCCAGCCCAGGAGGGGACACAGGGACATGGTGCCAGCCCAGGAGGGGACAGTGTGGGGTACACAGGGACACGGTGCCAGCCTGGCAGGGGACACTGGGGCACACGGGGACACGGTGCCAGCCTGGCAGGGGACACTGGGGCACACGGGGACACGGTGCCAGCCTGGCAGGGGACACAGGGACAGGGTGGTGGGGACACTCTGGGGTACACGGGGATACAGTGCCAGCCCAGGAGGGAACACCATGGGGCACAGGGGACATGGTGCCAGCCTGGCAGGGGAGACAGGGACAGGGTGGTGGGGACACCGTGGGGTACAGGGGACACGGTGCCAGCCCAGGAGGGGACACAGGGACACGGTGCCAGCCCAGGAGGGGACAGTGTGGGGTACACAAGGACACGGTGACAGCCCAGGAGGGGACACAGGGACAGGGTGGTGGGGACACCGTGGGGGACACGGTGCCAGCCTCACAGGGGACACTGGGGCACACGGGGACACGGTGCCGGTCACGGGACGTGCCGGTCACGGGACGTGCCAGCCCCGTGCCAGGCGGCCACGGGTCACCGAGGGGTCACCGAGGGGCCGCAGGACACAGGGGACACGTGGCACTGCGGGCACAGGGACCTGACAGCCCCACCCCAGGGACACTGGGACGGGGGGAGCGGCGCCACTGGCGGTGCCAGGGCGGGCACAGGTGTGCCCAGGTGTGTGCCCAGGTGTGCGTACAGGTGTGTGCCCAGCTGTGTGCCCAGGTGTGCCCAGGTGTGTGCCCAGGTGTGTGCGTACAGGTGTGTGCCCAGGTGTGCCCAGGTGTGCCCAGGTGTGTGCCCAGGTGTGTGCGTACAGGTGTGTGCCCAGGTGTGCCCAGGTGTGCCCAGGTGTGTGCCCAGGTGTGTGCCCAGGTGTGTGCCCAGGTGTGTGCCCAGGTGTGCATGCAGGTGTGTGCCCAGGTGTACTTACAGGTGTGCCCAGCTGTGTGCCCAGCTGTGTGCCCAGGTGTGTGGCTAGGTGTGTGTACAGGTGTGCCCATGTGTGTGCCCAGGTGTGTGTACAGGTGTGCCCAGCTGTGTGCCCAGGTGTGTGCCCAGGTGTGCCCAGGTGTGCGTACAGGTGTGCCCAGGTGTGTGGCCAGGTGTGTGCCCAGGTGTGTGTACAGGTGTGTGCCCAGGTGTGTGCCCAGCTGTGCCCAGGTGTGTGTACAGGTGTGTGCCCAGGTGTGCTCTCACCAGGTCGAAGAGGCGCGGCCGGGCCTGGGTGCCGATGTGAGGTGGGTGTGGGATGGGTTTGGGGTGGGTTTGGGGTACAGGTGAGTGCCCAGGTGAGTGCCCAGCTGTGCCCAGGTGTGCCCAGGTGTGCCCAGGTGAGTGCCCAGGTGTGCCCAGGTGTGCCAGGTGTGCTCTCACCAGGTCGAAGAGGCGCGGCCGGGCCTGGGTGCCGATGTGAGGTGGGTGTGGGACGGGGTTGGGGTGGGTTTGGGGTACAGGTGTGCCCAGGTGAGTGCCCAGCTGTGCCCAGGTGTGCCCAGGTGAGTGCCCAGGTGTGCCCAGGTGTGCCAGGTGTGCTCTCACCAGGTCGAAGAGGCGCGGCCGGGCCTGGGTGCCGATGTGCAGCAGGTGTTGGTGTGGGATGGGTTTGGGGTGGGTTTGGGGTACAGGTGAGTGCCCAGGTGTGTGCCCAGCTGTGCCCAGGTGTGTGCCCAGGTGTGCCAGGTGTGCTCTCACCAGGTCGAAGAGGCGCGGCCGGGCCTGGGTGCCGATGTGAGGTGGGTGTGGGACGGGGTTGGGGTGGGTTTGGGGTACAGGTGTGTGCCCAGCTGTGCCAGGTGTGCCCAGGTGTGTGCCCAGGTGTGCCAGGTGTGCTCTCACCAGGTCGAAGAGGCGCAGCCGGGCCTGGGTGCCGATGTGAGGTGGGTGTGGGACGGGGTTGGGGTGGGTTTGGGGTACAGGTGTGTGCCCAGGTGTGTGCCCAGGTGTGCCCAGGTGAGTGCCCAGGTGTGCCCAGGTGTGCCAGGTGTGCTCTCACCAGGTCGAAGAGGCGCGGCCGGGCCTGGGTGCCGATGTGCAGCAGGTGTTGGTGTGGGATGGGTTTGGGGTACAGGTGTGCCCAGGTGTGTGTACAGGTGTGTGCCCAGGTGTGCCCAGGTGTGTGCCCAGGTGTGCCCAGGTGAGTGCCCAGGTGTGCCCAGGTGTGCCAGGTGTGCTCTCACCAGGTCGAAGAGGCGCGGCCGGGCCTGGGTGCCGATGTGCAGCAGGTGCCGGAAGCCGCGGGTCACGGCCAGGGCGGCGCGCTCGCCGCGGCGCTGCAGCAGCGCGTTGGTGGCCACCGTGGTGCCCATGCGGATCCACTGGATCCCGGAGCCGTCCAGCGGCTGGTCCCGGGGCAGGGCTACCCCCAGCTCCTGCGGGAGCCCGACATTCACCGGGGAGCCCCAAAATTCACTCAAGGGACCCCAACATTCACCCAGGGGACCCCAAAATTCACCCAAGGGACCCCAAAATTCATCCAAGGGACCCCAGCATTCATCCAAGGGACCCCAACATTCATCCAAGGGACCCCAACATTCACCCAACGGACCCCAAAATTCATCCAAGGGACCCCAACATTCATCCAAGGGACCCCAACATTCACCCAACGGACCCCAAAATTCACCCAAGGGACCCCAGCATTCACCGGGGAACCCCAACATTCATCCAAGGGACACCAAGATTCACCCAAGGGACCCCAACATTCACCAGGGAACCCCAACATTCACCGGGGAACCCCAACATTCACTCAAGGGACCCCAAAATTCACCAGGGAACCCCAACATTCACCGGGGAACCCCAGCCCCACCCTCTGGGTGCCCGAGTGGATCCACCGGATCCCGGAGCCGTCCGGGGGCTGATCCCGGGACAGCGGCACCCCCAGCTCCTGCGGGATCCACCCCAAAACTGAGGCCCAGGACCCCAGCCCCATTTGGGGACCCCAGACCCATAGCGGGACCCCAGCCCCATTTGGGGACCCCAGACCCACAGCGGGACCCCAGCCCCATTTGGGGACCCCCAGACCCACAGCGGGACCCCAGCCCCCTTTCGGGATCCCCAGCCCCATTTGGGGACCCCCAGACCCACAGCGGGACCCCAGCCCCATCTGGGGACCCCCAGACCCACAGCGGGACCCCAGCCCCCTTTCGGGATCCCCAGCCCCATTTGGGGACCCCCAGACCCCCAGCGGGACCCCAGCCCCATTTGGGGACCCCCAGACCCACAGCGGGACCCCAGCCCCATTTGGGGACCCCAGACCCACAGCGGGACCCCAGCCCCATTCGGGGACCCCAGACCCACAGCGCGACCCCAGCCCCATTTGGGGACCCCCAGACCCCTTTCGGGATCCCCAGCCCCATTTGGGGACCCCCAGACCCATTTGGGGATCCATGGACCCACAGCGGGACCCCAGCCCCATTTGGGGACCCCAGACCCACATCGGGACCCCAGCCCCATTTGGGGATCCCCGGACCCACAGCGGGACCCCAGCCCCATTTGGGGACCCCCAGACCCACAGCGGGACCCCAGCCCCATTTGGGGACCCCCAGACCCCTTTCGGGATCCCCAGCCCCATTTGGGGACCCCCAGACCCACAGCGGGACCCCAGCCCCATTTGGGGACCCCCAGACCCACAGCGGGACCCCAGCCCCATTTGGGGACCCCCAGACCCACAGCGGGACCCCAGCCCCATTTGGGGACCCCCAGACCCACAGCGGGACCCCAGCCCCATTCGGGGACCCCCAGACCCATAGCGGGACCCCAGCCCCACAGCGGGACCCCCAGACCCATAGCGGGACCCCAGCCCCACAGCGGGACCCCCCAGACCCACAGCAGGACCCCAGCCCCATTTGGGGACCCCCAGACCCACAGCGGGACCCCAGACCCATTTGAGGACCCACGGACCCACAGCAGGACCCCAGCCCCATTTGGGGACCCCCAGACCCACAGCGGGACCCCAGCCCCATTTGGGGACCCCCAGACCCACAGCGGGACCCCAGCCCCATTCGGGGACCCCCAGACCCATAGCGGGACCCCAGCCCCACAGCGGGACCCCCAGACCCATAGCGGGACCCCAGCCCCACAGCGGGACCCCCCAGACCCACAGCAGGACCCCAGCCCCATTTGGGGACCCCCAGACCCACAGCGGGACCCCAGACCCATTTGAGGACCCACGGACCCACAGCAGGACCCCAGCCCCATTTGGGGACCCCCAGACCCACAGCGGGACCCCAGCCCCATTTGGGGACCCCCAGACCCATAGCGGGACCCCAGCCCCACAGCGGGACCCCCCAGACCCACAGCAGGACCCCAGCCCCATTTGGAGATCCCCGGACCCATTTGGGGACCCCCAGACCCACAGCGGGACCCCAGACCCATTTGAGGACCCCCAGACCCACAGCGGGACCCCAGCCCCATTTGGGGACCCACGGACCCACAGCGGGACCCCAGCCCCATCTGGGGACCCCCAGACCCACAGCGGGACCCCAGCCCCATTTGGGGACCCCCAGACCCATAGCGGGACCCCAGCCCCATTTGGGGACCCCCCGGACCCACAGCGGGACCCCAGCCCCATTTGGGGATCCCCAGCCCCATTTGGGGACCCCCAGACCCACAGCGGGACCCCAGCCCCATTTGGGGACCCCCAGCACGGGCTGGGGCAGGGGGTTCTGGCAGGCCCGGGGCTGGGGCAGGGGGGTTTAGGGGGGCCCGGAGGGGTGGCGAGTGGGGGTCGCGGTAGTCCCGGGGGTCTCAGCAGGGTGCTCGGGGGGGTCCCACTGTCCCCACGCTGTCCCCGCCGTGCCCCGGGGGTCCCGGGGGTCCCAGCAGGACACTCGGGGGGTCCTGGGGGTCTCGCCATGTCCCCGCTGTCCCTGCCGTACCCCGGGGGTCCCGGGGGTCCCGGGGGGTCCCGCCGTGCTCCCGGGGGTCTCGCCACGTCCCGACCATGTCCCCGCTTTCCCCGCCGTGCCCCGGGGGTCCCGGGGGTCCCAGCAGGACACTCGGGGGGTCCCGGGGGGTCCCGCCGTGCTCCGGGGGTCTCGCCACGTCCCCTCGGTCCCCCCGCTGTCCCCGCCGTGCCCCGGGGGTCCCGGGGGTCCCCCCCGCTGTCCCCGCCGTGCCCCGGGGGTCCCGGGGGTCTCGCCACGTCCCCTCTGTCCCCCCGCTGTCCCCGCCGTGCTCCCGGGGGTCCTGCCACGTCCCGACCGTGTCCCCGCTGTCCCCGCCGTGCCCCGGGGGTCCCGGGGGTCCCCCCGCTGTCCCCGCCGTGCCCCGGGGGTCCCGGGGGTCCCCCCGCTGTCCCCGCCATGTCCCCCCGGCGGTGGCGGGGCTCGCACCTCCTGCAGGACGCGGCGGATGCCCTCGGTGGGCGCGTCCCGGTACGCGGGGTCCTCGGAGAGCAGCTTGAGGACGCGGACGCGGCCGCCGGGGCAGCGGGCGAACACGTCCGTGAAGGTCCCGCCGCGGTCGATGGCGAACTGGAACCCGGCGGGGGCGAGCGGCGGCGCCGCCATGGCGGGAGCGGCACCGGCTCCGGGACCGGCGCCGGGCGGCGAGCGGCGGCGCCCGGGGCTCCGCTCCGGCCTGGACAAGGTCGGGCTGGCCGGGCAGGGGTCAGCGGCGGCCGGCGGAGCGCCCGGCCGGCCGGGGAAGGCTCGCTCCGTGTCCCGCTGAGGGTGGCACAAGGGCTCGGGGCCGCCCGCGAAGGGCCGGTGCCGGTTCTGCCCCGGTCGGGGGTCCAGCGCTCGGTGCCGGTGCCCACCGGGATCGGAGCCGCCCGGGATCGGTGCCGCCCGGGATCGGTGCCGCCCGGGATCGGAGCCGCCGGTGCCGCCGCTCCGCCGGGGGCGCTGCGGGCGCTCCGGTCCCGCCCGGTCCCGTTCGGTGCCGCGAACCGGCCGAGGGGGCGGGGCCTCGGAGGGGGCGGGGCCTCGGAGGGGGCGGGGCCGCCGGGGGGCGTCACCGGGACACAGCCCCCCGTGGGGGGGCGTGGTCCGTGCCAGAGGAGGCGTGGTCTAACGGGGGCGTGGCCTCATAACCCGGGCGAGCATGAGGGCGTGGCCTGGTGCGGGGATTGCGTCACAGGGGGAGTGGCCGTCAGAGGTATATCCGATGGGGGCGTGGCCTCAGCCGTGGGAACGTCACGGGGGCGGCGCCTCCGGTTGGCGGGCGGCCGCGCGCGGGGCACGCCGGGAGTTGTAGTCCAGTCCCACAGGAGGCGCGTACGGGCGGTCCCGCGCGGGGCACGCCGGGAGTTGTAGTCCAGCCCCACAGGAGGCGCGTACGGGCGGCCCCGCGCGGGGCACGCCGGGAGTTGTAGTCCAGCCCCACAGGAGGTGCGTACGGGCACCCGCGGCCCCGCGCGGGGCACGCCGGGAGTTGTAGTCCAGCCCCACAGGAGACGCGCGCGGGGCACGCCGGGAGTTGTAGTCCAGCCCCACAGGAGGCGCGTACGGGCACCGGGGGCGCGCGCGGGGCACGCCGGGAGTTGTAGTCCAGCCCCACAGGAGGCGCGTACGGGCACCCGCGGCCCCGCGCGGGGCACGCCGGGAGTTGTAGTCCAGCCCCACAGGAGGTGCGTACGGGCACCCGCGGGGCACGCCGGGAGTTGTAGTCCAGCCCCACACGCGGCGCGTACGGGCGGCCCCGCGCGGGGCACGACGGGAGTTGTAGTCCAGCCCCACAGGAGGCGCGTACGGAAACCCGCGGCCCCGCGCGGGGCACGCCGGGAGTTGTAGTCCAGCCCCACAGGAGGTGCGTACGGGCACCCGCGGGGCACGCCGGGAGTTGTAGTCCAGCCCCACACGCGGCGCGTACGGGCGGCCCCGCGCGGGGCACGACGGGAGTTGTAGTCCAGCCCCACAGGAGGCGCGTACGGAAACCCGCGGCCCCGCGCGGGGCACGCCGGGAGTTGTAGTCCCGCCCCACACGCGGCGGCGGCGGTGCCGGTGCCGGCATGGCGGGGCTGGAGCTGCTGTCGGACGCGGGGTTCCGGGCGGACGGGCGCCGGCCGCAGGAGCTGCGCAAGGTGCGGGCGCGGCTCGGGGTGCTGGCGCGGGCCGACGGCTCGGCCTACCTGGAGCAGGGCAACACCAAGGTGCTGGCGGCCGTGTACGGCCCGCACGAGGTGAGCGGGGCCGCGGGGCTTGTGAGCCTCCCCTCAGGGCTTGTGAACTCTTCCTGGGGCTTGTGAACCCTCCTGGGGCTTGTGAACCCCTCCTGGGGCTTGTGAACCTCTCCTGGGGCTTGTGACCCCTCCTGGGGCTTGTGACCCCTCCTGGGGCTTGTGAACCCCTCCTGGGGCTTGTGAACCTCCCCTCAGGGCTTGTGAACCCCTCCTGGGGCTTGTGAACCCTCCTGGGGCTTGTGAACCCCTCCTGGGGCTTGTGAACCCTCCTGGGGCTTGTGAACCTCCCCTCAGGGCTTGTGAACCCTCCTGGGGCTTGTGAACCTCCCCTCAGGGCTTGTGAACCCCTCCTGGGGCTTGTGAACCCCCTCCTGGGGCTTGTGAACCTCTCCTGGGGCTTGTGAACCCCTCCTGGGGCTTGTGAACCCCTCCTGGGGCTTGTGAACCCCTCCTGGGGCTTGTGAACCCCTCCTGGGGCTTGTGAACCTCTCCTGGGGCTTGTGACCCCTCCTGGGGCTTGTGACCCCTCCTGGGGCTTGTGAACCCCTCCTGGGGCTTGTGAACCCTCCTGGGGCTTGTGAACCTCCCCTCAGGGCTTGTGAACCCCTCCTGGGGCTTGTGAACCCTCCTGGGGCTTGTGAACCTCTCCTGGGGCTTGTGAACCTCTCCTGGGGCTTGTGAACCCCTCCTGGGGCTTGTGAACCTCCCCTCAGGGCTTGTGAACCCCTCCTGGGGCTTGTGACCCCTCCTGGGGCTTGTGACCCCCCCTCAATCCTTGTGACCCCCCCCCTCAATCCCTGTGACCCCCCCTCAGTCCCTGTGACCCTCCCCCAATACCCATTAACCCCCCCCCTTTGGTCTCTGCCCCCCTCCCCCTGGGGTTTTCAGGGACCCCCATTCTGAGCCCCCCCTCCCCATTCTGAGCCCCCCCTCCCCAATTTGTGCCCCCCCCTCCCCATTCTGAGCCCCCCCTCCCCATTCTGAGCCCCCCTCCCCATTCTGAGCCCCCCCTCCCCATTCTGAGCCCCCCCCTCCCCAATTTGTGCCCCCCCCTCCCCAATTTGTGCCCCCCCCTCCCCAATTTGTGCCCCCCGCCCCCCAGCTGTGGTGGGGTCCCCCAGCCCCCCCCCCCCCCCACCGTGGGTGCCCCCCACTCCCAGCGCCCCTTTCCCCCGCAGGTTCGGGGGTCCCGGGCCAAGGCCCCCCCGGACCGGGCCCTGCTCAGCTGCCGCTGCAGCTCGGCCCCGTTCGCGGGGGGGGGCGAGCGGCGCCGCCGGCCCCCCCAGGGCGGGGGCGACCGCCGCTCGGGGGAGCGAGCCCTGCTGCTGCGGGGCGTGCTGGAGGGCGCCGTGCTCAGCCAGCTCTACCCCCGCTCCCAGATCGACGTGCACGTCCAGGTGACTCCTGGGGGGATTTGGGGGTGTCCTGGGGGGATTTGGGGGTGTCCTGGGGGGTCTGGGGGTGCCCTGCTGCTGCAGGGCGTGCTGGAGGGCGCCGTGCTCAGCCAGCTCTACCCCCGCTCCCCGATCGACGTGCACGTCCAGGTGACTCCTGGGGGGATTTGGGGGTGTCCTGGGGGGATTTGGGGGTGTCCTGGGGGGTCTGGGGGTGCCCTGCTGCTGCAGGGCGTGCTGGAGGGCGCCGTGCTCAGCCAGCTCTACCCCCGCTCCCCGATCGACGTGCACGTCCAGGTGACTCCTGGGGGGATTTGGGGGGGTCCTGGGGGGATTTGGGGGTGTCCTGGGGGGTCTGGGGGTGTCCTGAACATGATTTGGGGGTCTCCTGGTGGGTCTGGGGATGTCCTGGGGGTGTCCTGAGGGAATCTGGGGGTTCCTGGAGGGGCCATGCTCAGCCAGCTCTGGCCCCGCTCCCCGATCGACGTGCACGTCCAGGTGACTCTTGGGGGATTTGGGGGTGTCCCGAGGGGATTCGGGGGGTACTGGGGGGATTTGGGGGGTCTGGGGGTGTCCTGAAGGGGATTTGGGGGGTCTGGGGGTCTCCTGGGCGGTCTGGGGGGTCTGGGGGTGTCCTGGGGGTGTCCTGGGGGTGTCCTGAAGGGGATTTGGGGGGTCTGGGGGTGTCCTGGGGGGTCTGGGGGTGTCCTGGGGGTGTCCTGGGGGTGTCCTTTGGGGGATTTGGGGTGTCTGGTGGTGTCCTGAGGGAATCTGGGGGTTCCTGGCGGGGCCATGCTCAGCCAGCTCTGGCCCCGCTCCCAGATCCACGTGCACGTCCAGGTGACGCTGGGGGAGTTGATTTGGGGGGATTTGGGGGGATTTGGGGGGTCTGGGGGTTATTTTGGGTGGTTCGGGGGATTTTGGGTTGCTCCCCGCCCCCCCAGGTGCTGCAGGCGGGCAGGGGCGAGCTGGGGCGCAGCGTGAGCGCGGCCGGGCTGGGGCACAGGGGGTCTGTGGGGATTTTTGGGGTGATTTGGGTGTTTTTGGGGTGTCCCTGACCCCTGTCTCCCCCCCCCCCCCACCAGGTGCTGCAGGCGGACGGGGGCGAGCTGGGGGCCAGCGTGAGCGCGGCCGGGCTGGCCCTGCTGGACGCGGGCGTGGCTCTGCGCGGGGCCGTGGTGGCCGGCTCCGCCGGGCTGGCCGAGCCCCCGGCCGGGCCCCCGGTGGCCCTGAGCGACCTGAGCGCGGCCGAGGAGGCGGCCGGGGGCCCGCGGCTCGTGGTGGCCACGGTGGCGGGCAGCGGGCAGCTGGCCCTGTGCCAGCTGAGCGCCCGGCTGCACCAGGAGCGGCTGCGGCCGGTGCTGGACGCGGCCCAGGCCGCCTGCCGGGGGCTGCACGCCGTGCTGGACGGCGTGGTGAGGGCCAGGCTGCGCCAGGACACGGCCATGGAGCAGTGACCACCAGTGTGGCCACCCCAGGACGTGGCCATGGAGCAGTGACCACCAGTGTGGCCACCCCAGGACACGGCCATGGAGCCGTGAGTGACCGCAGTGGCCACCCCAGGACACGGCCATGGAGCAGTGACCATCACTGTGGCCACCCCAGGACACGGCCATGGAGCAGTGAGTGACCACAGTGACCACCCCAGGACGCGGCCATGGAGCAGTGACCATCACTGTGGCCACCCCAGGACACGGCCATGGAGCAGTGACCATCACTGTGGCCACCCCAGGACACGGCCATGGAGCAGTGACCATCACTGTGGCCACCCCAGGACACGGCCATGGAGCAGTGAGTGACCACAGTGACCACCCCAGGACGCGGCCATGGAGCAGTGACCATCACTGTGGCCACCCCAGGACACGGCCATGGAGCAGTGACCACCAGTGTGGCCACCCCAGGACACGGCCATGGAGCAGTGGCCATCACTGTGGCCACCCCAGGACACGGCCATGGAGCAGTGAGTGACCACAGTGACCACCCCAGGACACGGCCATGGAGCAGTGACCATCACTGTGGCCACCCCAGGACACGGCCATGGAGCAGTGAGTGACCACAGTGGCCACCGTGGGACACCAGGACACCACCATGGATCAGTTCCTGACCACAGTGGCCACCGTGGGACACCAGGACACCACCATGGATCAGTTCCTGACCACAGTGACCACCGTGGGACACCAGGACACCACCATGGATCAGTTCCTGACCACAGTGACCACCGTGGGGACACCAGGACACCACCACGGATCAGTTCCTGACCACAGTGACCACCGTGGGGACACCAGGACACCACCGTGGATCAGTTCCTGACCACAGTGACCACCGTGGGGACACCAGGACACCACCGTGGATCAGTTCCTGACCACAGTGACCACCGTGGGGACATGGCCGTGGAACAGGGACTACCATGGCACGGTGACCCCAGGGCCACCGTGGGGACACCGCCGTGGCCAAGTGACCTGGGGGACGCTGTGGTGGCCAACTGACCTCCGGGAGCTGCAGCGTGACATCACTGCAGTGACCAGGCCTGGGGACACTGGGGACACTGGAGTGGGACCCTGCAGCGACCAGTCCTGGGGACAATGGAGTGACCAGACCTGGGGACAATGGGGACACTGGAGCTGTGACCCTGCAGTGACCAGCTGCTCCTGGGGACGCTGCAGTGACCAGTCCTGGGGACCCTGCAGTGACCCTGCAGCGACCAGCCGCTCCTGGGGACCCTGCAGTGACCAGACCTGGGGACACTGGTGTGACCAGTCCTGGGGACACTGGAGCTGTGACCCTGCAGTGACCAGCGCTCCTGGGGACCCTGCAGTGACCAGTTCTGGGGACCCTGGGGACACTGGAGCTGTGACCCTGCAGTGACCAGCTGTCCTGGGGACCCTGCAGTGACCCTGCAGTGACCAGCCGCTCCTGGGGACATTGGAGTGACCAGTCCTTGGAACACTGCAGTGACCAGTCCTGGGGACACTGGGGACACTGGAGCTGTGACCCTGCAGTGACCAGCTGTCCTGGGGACACTGGAGTGGGATGCTGCAGTGACCAGCCGCTCCTGGGGACCCTGGTGTGACCAGTCCTGGGGACACTGGGGACACTGGAGTGGGACCCTGCAGTGACCAGCCGCTCCTGGGGACCCTGGTGTGACCAGTCCTGGGGACAATGGAGTGGGACCCTGCAGTGACCCTGCAGTGACCAGTCCTGGGGACGCTGGGGACACTGGAGTGGGACCCTGCAGTGACCAGCCGCTCCTGGGGACGCTGCAGTGACCAGTCCTTGGGACACTGCAGTGACCAGCCACTCCTGGGGACACTGGAGTGACCAGTCCTGGGGACACTGGGGACACTGGAGCTGTGACCCTGCAGTGACCAGGTGTCCTGGGGACAATGGAGTGACCCTGCAGTGACCAGCTGTCCTGGGGACCCTGCAGTGACCAGTCCTGGGGACAATGGGGACACTGGAGTGGGACCCTGCAGTGACCAGCTGTCCTGGGGACCCTGCAGTGACCAGTCCTGGGGACAATGGAGTGACCAGTCCTGGGGACACTGGAGTGACCAGTCCTGGGGACACTGGAGCTGTGACCCTGCAGTGACCAGTCCTGGGGACAATGGGGCTGTGACCCTGCAGTGACCAGTCCTGGGGACCCTGGGGACAATGGGGCTGTGACCCTGCAGTGACCCTGCAGTGACCAGCTGCTCCTGGGGACCCTGCAGTGACCAGTCCTGGGGACACTGCAGTGACCAGCTGCTCCTGGGGACCCTGCAGTGACCAGTCCTGGGGACCCTGCAGTGACCCTGCAGTGACCCTGCAGTGACGAGCCGCTCCTGGGGACACTGGATTGACCAGTCCTGGGGACCCTGCAATGACCAGTCCTGGGGACCCTGGGGACACTGGAGTGGGACCCTGCAGTGACCAGCCGCTCCTGGGGACCCTGCAGTGACCAGTCCTGGGGACACTGGAGTGGGACCCTGCAGTGACCAGTCCTGGGGACCCTGCAGTGACCCTGCAGTGACCCTGCAGTGACGAGCCGCTCCTGGGGACACTGGATTGACCAGTCCTGGGGACCCTGCAATGACCAGTCCTGGGGACCCTGGGGACACTGGAGTGGGACCCTGCAGTGACCAGCCGCTCCTGGGGACCCTGCAGTGACCAGTCCTGGGGACACTGGAGTGGGACCCTGCAGTGACCAGTCCTGGGGACGCTGGGGACACTGGAGTGGGACCCTGCAGTGACCCGTCGCTCCTGGGGACCCTGCAGTGGGACACCTCTGGGTTTTGGGGTCCCCGTGGCGCCATGGCAATAAACTGGGGTGTGTCACCTGCGCGTCCCCTGGCTGTGTCACCCCCGTGCCCCCCGAGGTGTCCCTGTCACCTGCCTTTGCCCGTCGCCTGCCCCCTCCTTGGCCCCCAAGCCCCCTCGTCGCCCAGAGCCCCCCTTTGTGCCCCAAACCCCCCGGGTTCCCCCCTTTTTTCCCCTTTTTTCGCCCCAAAAATCCCCCGTTGGTCCTTGGCCCCGCCCACAGCCGGTGGCCACGCCCACTCGGCCGCCCCTCAGCGTGGCGCCCCCTGGCGGCGCGGCGCGATCGCTGTCTCTGCGCTCCGCGCCCCGCCCTGGCCGCGCGCTCCGGCAGCGATTGAGCGGCCTGGCCCGGCCGTGCCCCGCAGGTTTTGGGGGGTTTGGGGCATTTTGGGGCATTTTTGGGGGTTTTGGGGCGTTTGGGGAGTCCCGGCGGGTGCGGGGCAGGGGAAGGGCCGGGCCTGACCCGAGTGGGGGCTGTGGGGTGCGGGGGGGACGCGGCGTGGGAGGGGGCAGGGCCCGGGGCCTGAGGGGGGAGGGGATTTGGGGGGGATTTGGGGTGTCCGTGAGGGGATTTGGGGGGAATTTGGGGGGGATTTGGGGTGTCCGTGAGGGGATTTGGGGGGGATTTGGGGGGAATTTGGGGGGGATTTGGGGTGTCCGTGAGGGGATTTGGGGGATTTGGGGGGGATTTGGGGTGTCCGTGAGGGGATTTGGGGGGGATTTGGGGGATTTGGGGTGTCCGTGAGAGGATTTGGGGGATTTGGGGTGTCCGTGAGGGGATTTGGGGGATTTGGGGTGTCCGTGAGGGGGTTTGGAGGGGATTTGTGGGAGATTTGGGGTGTCCGTGAGGGGATTTGGGGGATTAGGGGTGTCCGTGAGGGGGTTTGGGGGATTTGGGGTGTCAGGGGGGGATTTGCGGGGGATTTGGGGTATCCGTGGGGGGATTTGGGGTGTCTGTGAGGAGAGGAGGGGGTTTGGGGGCTCAGTGGGGTGTGTGGGGGTCCCTGCGGGGTTTTGGGGTCCCTGCGGGGTTTTGGGGTGCCTGCGGGGTTTTGGGGTGCCTGTGGGGTCCCTGCGGGGTTTTGGGGTGCCTGCGGGGTTTTGGGGTGCCCGTGGGGTCCCTGCGGGGTTTTGGGGTGCCTGCGGGGTTTTGGGGTGCCTGTGGGGTTCCCGTGGGGTTTTGGGGTGCCTGCGGGGTTTTGGGGTGCCTGCTGCCGCTGCCCCTGACCGGGCTCCCCGCAGTTCCCCGGCCATGGGGCTGCTGTCGGACCCGCAGTGCCGGCGGGCGCTGGCCCGGCTGCTGCTGCGCCTCAACACCCCGCTCTGGTGAGTGCTGGGGGACCCCGAAACCCTGGGGGACCCCGAAACCCGGGGGGGACCCCAAAACCCCGCTCTGGTGAGTGCTGGGGGACCCCAAAACCCCGGGGGGACCCCAAAACCCGGGGGGGACCCCAACACCCCTGGGGGACCCCAACACCCCGCTCTGGTGAGTGCTGGGGGACCCCGAAACCCTGGGGGACCCCGAAAACGGGGAGGGATCCCAACACCCCTGGGGGGGACCCCAACACCCCGCTCTGGTGAGTGCTGGGGGACCCCGAAACCCTGGGGGACCCCAAAACCTGGGGGGGACCCCAACACCCCTGGGGGATCCCAACACCCCGCTCTGGTGAGTGCTGGGGGACCCCGAAACCTGGGGGGGATCCCAACACCCCTGGGGGACCCCAACACCCCGCTCTGGTGAGTGCTGGGGGACCCCGAAATCCTGGGGGACCCCGAAACCCGGGGGGGACCCCAAAACCCCGGGGGGATCCCAACACCCCGGGGGGACCCCAACACCCCACTCTGGTGAGTGCCAGGGGATCCCGAAACCCTGGGGGACCCCGAAACCTGGGGGGGACCCCAACACCCCACTCTGGTGAGTTCTGGGGGACCCCGAAACCCTGGGGGACCCCGAAACCCCGGGGGGACCCCAAAACCCCGGGGGGGATCCCAACACCCCGCTCTGGTGAGTGCTGGGGGACCCCGAAACCCTGGGGGACCCCAAAACCCCGGGGGGGACCCCAACACCCCTGGGGGATCCCAACACCCCGCTCTGGTGAGTGCTGGGGGACCCCGAAACCTGGGGGGGACCCCAAAACCTGGGGGGGATCCCAACACCCCTGGGGGATCCCAACACCCCGCTCTGGTGAGTGCTGGGGGACCCCGAAACCCTGGGGGACCCCGAAACCCGGGGGGGATCCCAACACCCCGCTCTGGTGAGTGCCAGGGGATCCCAAAACCCTGGGGGGACCCCAAAACCCCTCTGGCGAGTCCTGGGGGACTTTGGGGTGTCAGGGCTGGCTGTGGGGTGATTTTGGGGTGCCAGTGCTGATTTTGGGGAGTCACAGATGATTTTGGGGTGTCAGTGCTGATTTTGGGGAGTCACAGATGATTTTGGGGTGTCAGTGCTGATTTTGGGGTTCCCCTTTGCAGTGTCCTGAGTTACCTGTCGGGGCTCACCTGGTTCCTGCTGCTGCCCCCCGCACGTACCTGTGTTGGCTGTGGGGTGTCACTGATGGTTATGGGGTTATTTTTGGGGTGCCAGTGCTGATTTTGGGGAGTCACAGATGATTTTGGGGTGCCAGTGCTGATTTTGGGGTGCCCCCCGCAGTGTCCTGAGTTACCTGTCGGGGCTCACCTGGTTCCTGCTGCTGCCCCCCGCACGTACCTGTGGGGCTCTGCTGGCTGTGGGGTGTCAGGGCTGGCTGTGGGGTGGGTTTGGGGTGCCAGTGTTGATTTTGGGGTGCCAGTGCTGATTTTGGGGTCCCCTTTGCAGTGTCCTCAGTTACCTGTCGGGGCTCACCTGGTTCCTGCTGCTGCCCCCCGCACGTACCTGTGCTGGCTGCGGGGTGTCACTGGTGGTTATGGGGTTATTTTTGGGGTGCCAGTGCTGATTTTGGGGAGTCACAGATGATTTTGGGGTGCCAGTGCTGATTTTGGGGAGTCACAGATGATTTTGGGGTGTCAGTGCTGATTTTGGGGTGCTCCCCGCAGTGTCCTGAGTTACCTGTCGGGGCTCACCTGGTTCCTGCTGCTGCCCCCCACACGTACCTGTGCTGGCTGCGGGGTGTCACTGATGGTTATGGGGTTATTTTTGGGGTGCCAGTGCTGATTTTGGGGTGTCAGTGCTGATTTTGGGGAGTCACAGATGATTTTGGGGTGCCAGTGCTGATTTTGGGGGTGCCAGTGCTGATTTTGGGGTGCCCCCCGCAGTGTCCTGAGTTACCTGTTGGGGCTCACCTGGTTCCTGCTGCTGCCGGCGCTGGCTCCCCGCACGTACCTGTGCTGGCTGTGGGGTGTCACTGGTGGTTATGGGGTTATTTTTTGGGGTGTCAGTGCTGATTTTGGGGTCCCCTTTGCAGTGTCCTGAGTTACCTGTCGGGGCTCACCTGGTTCCTGCTGCTGCCCCCCACATGTACCTGTGGGGCTCTGCTGGCTGTGGGGTGTCAGTGCTGGCTGTGGGGTGGGTTTGGGGTGCCATTGCTGATTTTGGGGTGCCAGTGCTGATTTTGGGGTCCCCTTTGCAGTGTCCTGAGTTACCTGTCGGGGCTCACCTGGTTCCTGCTGCTGCCCCCCACACGTACCTGTGGGGCTCTGCTGGCTGTGGGGTGTCAGTGCTGGCTGTGGGGTGGGTTTGGGGTGCCAGTGCTGATTTTGGGGTGCCCCCCGCAGTGTCCTGAGTTACCTGTCGGGGCTCACCTGGTTCCTGCTGCTGCCGGCGCTGGCTCCCCGCACGTACCTGTCCGAGAACGCCATGGGCTCCACCATGGTGGGGGAGGGCTCCGACCTCGGGCCCCGCGCCCTGGCACTGGCCCGGGATTTCGGGGGGCACAAGAGGAGAGCGGGGTGAGACCCCCGGATTGGGATTGGGTTTGGGGACACAGCTGGGATTTCGGGGGGCACAAGAGGAGAGCGGGGTGAGACCCCCGGATTGGGTTTGGGTTTGGGGACACAGCTGGGATTTCGGGGGGCACAGGAGGAGAGCGGGGTGAGACCCCCGGATTGGGATTGGGGAGGGGGACACAGCTGGGATTGTGGGGGACACAAGAGGAGAGCGGGGTGAGACCCCCGGATTGGGATTGGGGGGTTTGGGTTTGGGGACACACCCGGGAAATTTGGGAGCACCAAGAGGAGAGCGGGGTGAGACCCCCGGATTGGGATTTGGGGGATTGGGGAGGGGGACACAGCTGGGATTTCGGGGGGCACAAGAGGAGAGCGGGGTGAGACCCCCGGATTGGGTTTGGGGAGGGGGACACAGCTGGGATTTCGGGGGGCACAAGAGGAGAGCGGGGTGAGACCCCCGGATTGGGATTGGGGTTGGGGACACAGCTGGGATTCCGGGGGGCACAAGAGGAGAGCGGGGGTGAGACCCCCGGATTGGGATTGGGGTTGGGGACACAGCTGGGATTCCGGGGGGCACAAGAGGAGAGCGGGGTGAGACCCCTGGATTGGGATTTGGGGTTTGGGGACACAGCTGGGATTTCGGGGGGCACAAGAGGAGAGCGGGGTGAGACCCCCGGATTGGGATTGGGGAGGGGGACACACCGAGGACTTTGGGGGGCACAAGAGGAGAGCGGGGTGAGACCCCTGGATTGGGATTTGGGGGATTGGGTTTGGGGACACAGGTGGGGATTTCGGGGGACACAAGAGGATAGCGGGTTGATAACGGGGGATTTGGGGTCAGGGGTGGGGTTTGGGGAGGGGGGACACACCCAGGAATTTTGGAAGCACAAGAGGAGAGCGGGGCGAGAACGGGGGATTTGGGGAGGGGGATTTGAGGTTGAGCTCGGGGCTGGATTGGGGGTTTGGGGAGCGGGGGCACACCCGGGCGATTTTGGGGGACAGGTGGAGAGCAGAGTGACCCTTTTGGGGTTTGGAGGAGTTTTGGGGGAGTT
Source organism: Anomalospiza imberbis (assembly GCF_031753505.1). Taxonomy (NCBI): domain Eukaryota; kingdom Metazoa; phylum Chordata; class Aves; order Passeriformes; family Viduidae; genus Anomalospiza; species Anomalospiza imberbis. The sequence goes on from NC_089681.1 coordinate 2,358,810, forward strand.
CCCATTGCCTCTCCTGGTTGGAGTGGCTGGAGGAGGGATTTGGGGGATGCTTTGGGGTGCCCCAATCCCAACCCCAATCCCAACCCCAATCCCAATCCCAGTCCCAATCCCAATCCCAGTCCCAATCCCATATTTGTTTCTAGGGGCATGCCCGTGGAGTGGCTGGAGCAGAGCCTGTGGGGCTCCGGGCTGCTTTGGGGTGCCCCAATCCCAATCCCAATCCCAACCTCAATCCCAATCCCAACCCCAACCCCAATCCCAGTCCCAACCCCAATCCCAGTCCCAATCCCAACCCCAATCCCCATCCCAATCCCAACCCCAATCCCAATCCCAACCCCAATCCCAATCCCATATTTGTCTAGGGGCATGCCCGTGGAGTGGCTGGAGCAGAGCCTGTGGGGCTCCGGGCTGCTTTGGGGTGCCCCAATCCCAATCCCCAATCCCAATCCCAACCTCAACCCCAATCCCAATCCCCATCCCAACCCCAATCCCAACCCCAATCCCAATCCCAATCCCAACCCCAACCCCAATCCCAATTTCAATCCCAATCCCATATTTGTTTTTAGGGGCATGCCCGTGGAGTGGCTGGAGCAGAGCCTGTGGGGCTCCGGCTGCTTTGGGGTGCCCCAATCCCACTCCCAATCCAAATCCCAATCCAAACCCCAATCCCAATCCCAGTCCCAACCCCAATCCCAATCCCAACCCCAATCCCAACCTCAACCCCAATCCCCATCCCAACCCCAATCCCAATCCCAATCCCAGTCCCAATCCCCAACCTCAACCCCAATCCCAATCCCCATCCAATCCCCATCCCAACCCCAATCCCAACCCCAACCCCAATCCCAACCCCAATCCCAATCCCAATCCCAATCCCAATCCCATATTTGTTTTTAGGGGCATGCCCGTGGAGTGGCTGGAGCAGAGCCTGTGGGGCTCAGGGCTGCTTTGGGGTGCCCCAATCCCAACCCCAATCCCAATCCCAATCCCAATTCCCAACCTCAACCCCAATCCCCATCCCAATCCCAACCCCAATCCCAGTCCCAATCCCAGTCCCAATCCCAACCCCAATTCCAATCCCCATCCCAACCCTAATCCCAACCCCAATCCCAACCCAATCCCAATCCCAACCCCAATCCCAATCCCAATCCCAACCCCAATCCCAACCCCAATCCTATATTTGTTTCTAGGGGCATGCCCGTGGGAGTGGCTGGAGCAGAGCCTGTGGGGCTCCGGGCTGCTTTGGGGTGCCCCAATCCCAATCCCAATCCCCAGTCCCAATCCCAATTCCAATCCCCATCCCAACCCTAATCCCAACCCCAATCCCAATCCCAACCCCACCCCAATCCCAATCCCAGTCCCAACCCCAATCCCAATCCCATATTTGTCTAGGGGCATGCCCGTGGAGTGGCTGGAGCAGAGCCTGTGGGGCTCCGGCCTGCTTTGGGGTGCCCCAACCCCAGTCCCAATCCCAACCTCAACCCCAATCCCAATCCCCATCCCAACCCCAATCCCAACCCCAATCCCAATCCAATTTCAATCCCAATCCCATATTTGTTTTTAGGGGCATGCCCGTGGAGTGGCTGGAGCAGAGCCTGTGGGGCTCCGGGCTGCTTTGGGGTGCCCCAATCCCAACCTCAACCCCAATCCCCATCCCAATCCCAACCCCAATCCCAGTCCCAATCCCAGTCCCAATCCCAACCCCAATTCCAATCCCCATCCCAACCCTAATCCCAACCCCAATCCCAATCCCAATCCCAATCCCAATCCCAGTCGCAATCCCATTTGTTTCTAGGGGCATGCCCGTGGAGTGGCTGGAGCAGAGCCTGTGGGGCTCAGGGCTGCTTTGGGGTATCCCAATCCCAACCCCAATCCCAATCCCAACCCCAATCCCAATCCCAACCCCAATCCCCAATCCCCAATCCCAATCCCAGTCCCAATCCCAATCCCAATCCCATATTTGTTTCTAGGGGCATGCCCGTGGAGTGGCTGGAGCAGACCTGTGGGGCTCCGGGCTGCTTTGGGGTGCCCCAATCCCAACCCCAATCCCAGTCCCAATTCCAACCCCAACCCCAATCCCAACCCCAATCCCAATCCCCATCTCAACCCCAACCCCAATCCCAATCCCAGTCCCAACCCCCAATTCCAATCCCGATCCCAATCCCAGTCCCAATCCCATATTTGTTTCTAGGGGCATGCCCGTGGAGTGGCTGGAGCAGAGCCTGTGGGGCTCCGGGCTGCTTTGGGGTGCCCCAATCCCAATCCCAATCCCAGTCCCAATCCCAACCCCAATCCCAAACCCCAATCCCAATCCCAATCCCAATCCCAATCCCATATTTGTTTCTAGGGGCATGCCCGTGGAGTGGCTGGAGCAGAGCCTGTGGGGCTCAGGGCTGCTTTGGGGTGCCCCAATCCCAATCCCAACCCCAATCCCAGTCCCAATCCCAATCCCAGTCCCAATCCCAATCCCAATCCCATATTTGTTTCTAGGGGCATGCCCGTGGAGTGGCTGGAGCAGACCATGTTCCAGCTGGGTCTCGAGGTCCACCGCCAGCCCTTCAGCCGCACCCTGCCCTTCCCCGACGAGGCCCACGAGCGCTACGTACTGGGGGGACTGGGAGCACTGGGAACGGGGGAACGGGGGGACTGGGAGCACTGGGAATGGGGGGATGGGGGGACTGGGAAGGGGGAATGGGGGGACTGGGAATGGGGGGATGGGGGGACTGGGAAGGGGGAATGGGGGGACTGGGAACGGGGGGGACTGGGAGCACTGGGAACGGGGGAACTGGGGGACTGGGAGCACTGGGGAATGGGGGGACTGGGAGCACTGGGAATGGGGGAACTGGGGGACTGGGAGCACTGGGAACAGGGGAACGGGGGGACTGGGAACGGGGGAACGGGGGGGACTGGGAGCTCTGGGAACGGGGGAACTGGGAGCACTAGGAATGGGGGGATGGGGGGACTGGGAGCACTGGGAATGGGGGACTGGAAGAACTGGGAGAACTGGGGGGCATGGGGGGGCTGGGGGACTGGGGAGAACTGGGAACAGGGGACTGGGAGCTCTGGGAATGGGGGGGGGATGGGGCAACTGGGAGTGCTGGGAATGGGGGGAACTGGGAGAACTGGGAATGGGGGCCTGGAGTGAGGGGGGGCTCCCGGTGCCTCTGGGATCCTTGGGCTCTGCTGGGGGTGTCCCGGGGGGGTCCTTGGGCGGGTTTTGGGGGTCCCTAGGCGGGTTTTGGGGTGCTGACCCCGCTATCCCCCGTCCCTGTCCCAGCTGGTTTGGGGTTTTTGGGGCGCTGCAGGGATCTTTGGCGGTCCCTGGGCAGGTTTTGGGGTCCCTAGGCAGGTTTGGGGTCCCTGGGCGGGTTTTGGGGTCTTTGGGGGGTTTGGGGTCCCTGGACAGGTTTTGGGGTCCCTGGACAGGTTTTGGGGTCTCTGGGGTGGGTTTGGGGGTCCCAGGGCAGGTTTTGGGGTCCCTGGGCGGGTTTGGGGTCTCTGGGCAGGTTTTGGGGTCCCTGGGCAGGTTTTGGGGTCTCTGGGTGGGTTTGGGGTCCCTGGGGCGGGTTTGGGGTCCCTGGGTGGGTTTGGGGTCCCTGGGCAGGGTTTGGGGTCCCTGGACAGGTTTTGGGGTCTCTGGGTGGGATTGGGGTCTGTGGGCAGGTTTGGGGTCCCTGGACAGGTTTTGGGGTCCCTGGACAGTTTTTGGGGTCCCAGAGCAGGTTTTGGGGTCCCTGGACAGGTTTTGGGGTCCCAGGGTGGGTTTGGGGTCTCCGGACAGGTTTGGTGTCCCTGGACAGGTTTTGGGGTCCCTGGACAGTTTTTGGGGTCCCAGAGCAGGTTTTGGGGTCCCTGGACAGGTTTGGGGTCCCAGGGGTGGGTTTGGGGTCTCCGGACAGGTTTGGGGTCCCTGGACAGGTTTTGGGGACCCTGGGCGGGTTTGGGGTCCCTGGGCAGATTTTGGGGTTCCTGGGCAGGTTTTTGGGGTCCCTGGGCAGTTTTGGGGTCTCTGGGTGGGTTTGGGGTCCCTGGGCAGGTTTTGGGGTCCCAGGGCGGGGTTTGGGGTCTCTGGGTGGGTTTGGGGGTCCCTGGGTGGGGTTTTGGGGTCCCAGGGCAGGTTTTGGGGTCCCAGGGCGGGTTTGGGGTCCCTGGGCGGTTTTTGGGGTCCCTGGGCAGGTTTTGGGGTCCCTGGGCGGGTTTGGGTCCCTGGGCGGGTTTGGGGTCCCTGGGCGGGTTTGGGGTCCCTGGGCAGGTTTTGGGGGTCCCTGGACAGTTTTGGGGTCCCTGGACAGGTTTGGGGTCCCTGGGCAGGTTTTGGGGTCCCTGGGCAGGTTTTGGGGTCTGTGGGCAGGTTTTGGGGTCCCTGGGCGGGTTTGGGGTCCCTGGGCAGTTTTGGGGTCCCTGGGCGGGTTTGGGGTCCCTGGGCAGGTTTTGGGGTCCCTGGACAGTTTTGGGGTCCCTGGACAGGTTTGGGGTCCCTGGGCAGGTTTTGGGGTCCCTGGGCAGGTTTTGGGGTCTGTGGGCAGGTTTGGGATCCCTGGGTGGGTTTGGGGTCTGTGGGCAGGTTTTGGGGTCTCTGGGCGGGGTTTTGGGGTCCCTGGGTGGGTTTGGGGTCTCTGGGCGGTTTTGGGGACCCTGGGTGGGTTTGGGGTCTCTGGGCGGTTTTTGGGGACCCTGGGCAGGTTTTGGGGTCCCTGGGTGGGTTTGGGGTCCCTGGGTGGGTTTGGGGGTCCCTGGACAGGTTTTGGGGTCTCTGGGCGGTATTGGGGACCCTGGGTGGGTTTGGGGTCCCTGGACAGGTTTTGGAGTCCCTAGGCAGGTTTTGGGGTCCCTGGGTGGATTTGGGGTCCCTGGGCGGTTTTGAGGACCCTGGGCGGGTTTGGGGTCCCTGGGCAGTTTTGGGGTCTCTGGGCAGGTTTTGGGGTCCCTGTGCAGGTTTTGGGGTCCCTGGGTGGGTTTGGGGTCCCTGGACAGTTTTGGGGTCCCTGGACAGGTTTTGGGGTCCCTGTGCAGGTTTTGGGGTCCCTGGGTGGGTTTGGGGTCCCTGGACAGTTTTGGGGTCCCTGGACAGGTTTTGGGGTCCCTGGGCAGGTTTTGGGGTCCCTGGGTGGGTTTGGGGTCCCTGGGCAGGTTTTGGGGTCCCTGGACAGGTTTTGGGGTCCCTGGGCAGGTTTTGGGGTCCCTGGGTGGGTTTGGGGTCCCTGGGCAGGTTTTGGGGTCCCTGGACAGGTTTGGGGTCCCTGGACAGGTTTTGGGGTCCCTGGGCGGGTTTGGGGTCTCTGGGCAGTTTTGGGGTCCCTGGGCAGGGTTTGGGGTCCCTGGACAGGTTTTGGGGTCCCAGGGCGGGTTTTGGGGTCTCTGGGCAGGTTTTGGGTCCCTGGGTGGGTTTGGGGTCCCTGGACAGGTTTTGGGGTCTCTGGGCGGGTTTTGGGGTCCCTGGACAGGTTTTGGGGTCTCTGGGCGGGTTTGGGGTCCCTGGGCGGGTTTTGGGGTCTCTGGGTGGGTTTTGGGGTCCCAGGGCAGGTTTTGGGGTCCCAGGGCAGGGTTTGGCGTCTCTGGGTGGGTTTGGGGTCCCAGGGCGGTTTTGGGGTCCCTGGGCAGGTTTTGGGGTCCCAGGGCAAGTTTTGGGGTCCCTGGGCAGGTTTTGGGGTCCCTGGGCAGGTTTGGGGTCCCTGGGCAGGTTTTGGGGTCTCTGGGCGGTTTTGGGGTCCCTGGGCAGGTTTTGGGGTCTCTGGGCGGGTTTGGGGTCCCTGGGCAGGGTTTTGGGTCCCTGGGCAGTTTTGGGGTGCTGACCCCATCCCTCTCCCCAGCTGGTGCGGGGCACCAACGTTTTCGGGGTGCTGCGCGCCCCCCGCGCTGCCAGCACCGAGGCGCTGCTGCTGCTCGTGCCCTGCTCCGAGGGCAGCAAGAACAACCAGGCCGTGGGGCTACTGCTGGCCCTGGCGGGCTACTGCCGAGGTGGGGGGCTACTGCCGAGGTGGGGGGCTGCCGGGCCACCTGGGGGGCTACTGCCGAGGTGGGGGGCTACTGCCGAGGTGGGGGGCTACCGAGCCACCTGGGGGGCTACTGCCGAGGTGGGGGGGCTACTGCCGAGGTGGGGGGCTGCCGGGCCACCTGGGGGGCTACTGCCGAGGTGGGGGGCTACCGGGCCACCTGGGGGGCTACTGCTGACGTGGGGGGCTACCGGGCCACCTGGGGGGCTACTGCCGAGGTGGGGGGCTGCTGGGCCACCTGGGGGGCTACTGCCGAGGTGGGGGGCTACCGGGCCATCTGGGGGGCTGCTGGAATACCTGGGGGGCTGCTGCCGAGGTGGGGGGCTACTGGGCCACCTGGGGGGCTACCGGGCCACCTGGGGGGCTGCTGCCGAGGTGGGGGGCTACTGGGCCACCTGGGGGGCTACCGGGCCACCTGGGGGGCTACTGCCGAGGTGGGGGGCTGCGAGGCCACCTGGGGGGCTACCGGGCCACCTGGGGGCTACTGGGCCACCTGGGTGACCCTGGGGGGCTACTGGGGGCACCTGGGCGATGCTGGGGGCCTACCAGGGGCAACTGGGGGGCTACCGGGGGAGTGCTGGGCTGTACTGGGCTGTACTGGGCCGTACTGGGCCCTACTGGGCCATACTGGGTATACTGGGCCGTACTGGGCCGTACTGGGCCGTACTGGGCCGTACTGGGCCGTACTGGGCTGTACTGGGCCGTACTGGGCCGTACTGGGCCGTACTGGGCCGTACTGGGTGTACTGAGCTGTACTGGGCTGTACTGGGCTGTACTGGGCCGTACTGGGTGTACTGGGCTGTACTGGGCCGTACTGGGCCGTACTGGGTGTACTGGGCCGTACTGGGCCGTACTGGGCCGTACTGGGCTGTACTGGGCCGTACTGGGCCGTACTGGGCTGTACTGGGTGTACTGAGCCGTACTGGGCTGTACTGGGCCATACTGGGCTGTACTGGGCTGTACTGGGCTGTACTGGGTGTACTGGGCCATACTGGGTGTACTGGGCTGTACTGGGTCATACTGGCTGTACTGGGCTGTACTGGGCTGTACTGGGCCGTACTGGGCTGTACTAGGCTGTACTGGCTGTACTGGGTGTACTGGGTGTACTGGGCCATACTGGGCTGTACTGGGCCGTACTGGGTATACTGGGCCGTACTGGGCTGTACTGGGCTGTACTGGGTGTACTGGGCCATACTGGGTGTACTGGGCCATACTGGGTGTACTGGGCCGTACTGGGCTGTACTGGGCTGTACTGGGTGTACTGGGCCGTACTGGGCTGTACTGGGCTGTACTGGGCCGTACTGGGCTGTACTGGGCTGTACTGGGTGTACTGGGCCGTACTGGGTGAACTGGGCTGTACTGGGCTGTACTGGGCCGTACTGGGTGTACTGGGCCATACTGGGTGTACTGGGCTGTACTGGGCTGTACTGGGTGTACTGGGCCGTACTGGGCCGTACTGGGTGTACTGGGCCGTACTGGGCTGTACTGGGACGTACTGGGCTGTACTGGGCTGTACTGGGCCGTACTGGGTGTACTGGACTGTACTGGGCTGTACTGGGTGTACTGGACTGTACTGGGCCGTACTGGGTGTACTGGGCTGTACTGGGCTGTACTGGGCTGTACTGGGCTGTACTGGTTGGGTCCCACAGCTCCCAGTTTCCCCAGGCCAGGTGTACTGGGCCAAGGATCTCATCTTCCTGGTGCTGTACTGGGTGTACTGGGCTGTACTGGGCTGTACTGGGTGTACTGGGTGTACTGGGCTGTACTGGGTGTACTGGGCTGTACTGGGCTGTACTCCCACAGCTCCCAGTTTCCCCAGGCCAGGTGTACTGGGCCAAGGATCTCATCTTCCTGGTGCTGTACTGGGCTGTACTGAGTATACTGGGCTGTACTGGGCCATACTGGGTGTACTGGCTGTACTGGGCTGTACTGGGTGTACTGGGCTGTACTGGGCCGTACTGGGTGTACTGGGCCGTACTGGGCCTTACTGGGCCGTACTGGGTGTACTGGGCTGTACTGGGCTGTACTGGGCCGTACTGGGTGTACTGGGCCATACTGGGTGTACTGGGCCGTACTGGGCTGTACTGGGCTGTACTGGGCTGTACTGGGTCATACTGGCTGTACTGGGCTGTACTGGGCCGTACTGGGTGTACTGGGCCATACTGGGTGTACTGGGCCGTACTGGGCTGTACTGGGCTGTACTGGGCTGTACTGGGCCGTACTGGGCCGTACTGGGCTGTACTGGGTGTACTGGGCTGTACTGGGCCGTACTGGGCTGTACTGGGCCATACTGGGTATACTGGGCCATACTGGGTGTACTGGGCCATATTGGGTGTACTGGGCCATACTGGGTGTACTGGGCTGTACTGGGCTGTACTGGGCCGTACTGGGTGTACTGGGCTGTACTGGGCTGTACTGGGCCGTACTGGGTGTACTGGGCCGTACTGGGTGTATTGGGCTGTACTGGGCTGTACTGGGCCGTACTGGGTGTACTGGGCCGTACTGGGCTGTACTGGGCCGTACTGGGCCGTACTGGGCCGTACTGGGCCGTACTGGGCCGTACTGGGCTGTACTGGGCCGTACTGGGTGTACTGGGCTGTACTGGGCTGTACTGGGCCGTACTGGGTGTACTGGGCCGTACTGGGCCGTACTGGGCTGTACTGGGCTGTACTGGGCTGTACTGGGTCATACTGGCTGTACTGGGCTGTACTGGGCCGTACTGGGCCGTACTGGGCTGTACTGGGTGTACTGGGCTGTACTGGGCTGTACTGGGCCGTACTGGGCCGTACTGGGCTGTACTGGGCTGTACTGGGGTGTACTGGGCCATACTGGGCTGTACTGGGCTGTACTGGGTGTACTGGGCTGTACTGGGCTGTACTGGGCTGTACTGGTCGGGTCCCAGAGCTCCCAGTTTCCCCAGGCCAGGTGTACTGGGCCAAGGATCTCATCTTCTTGGTGCTGTACTGGGCTGTACTGGGTATACTGGGTGTACTGGGCCGTACTGGGCTATACTGGGCCGTACTGGGCTGTACTGGGCCGTACTGGGCCGTACTGGGCCGTGCTGGGCTGTACTGGGCCGTACTGGGCTGTACTGGGCCGTACTGGGCCGTACTGGGCTGTACTGGGCTGTACTGGTCAGGTCCCAGAGCTCCCAGTTTCCCCAGGCCAGGTGTACTGGGCCAAGGATCTCATCTTCCTGGTGCTGTACTGGGCTGTACTGGGTGTACTGGGGCATACTGGGCTGTACTGGGCTGTACTGGTCAGGTCCCAGAGCTCCCAGTTTCCCCAGGCCAGGTGTACTGGGCCAAGGATCTCATCTTCTTGGTGCTGTACTGGGCTGTACTGGGTATACTGGGTGTACTGGGCCGTACTGGGCCGTACTGGGCTGTACTGGGTATACTGGGTGTACTGGGCTGTACTGGGCTGTACTGGTCAGGTCCCACAGCTCCCAGTTTCCCCAGGCCAGGTGTACTGGGCCAAGGATCTCATCTTCCTGGTGCTGTACTGGGCTGTACTGGGCTGTACTGGCTGTACTGGGTGTACTGGGCTGTACTGGGCCGTACTGGGCTGTACTGGGCTGTACTGGTCGGGTCCCACAGCTCCCAGTTTCCCCAGGCCAGGTGTACTGGGCCAAGGATCTCATCTTCCTGGTGACCGAGCACGACCTGCTGGGGACACAGGCCTGGCTGGAGGCCTACCATGACGTCAACCTTACTGGTGAGACTGGGAGCACTGGGAGGGGCTGGGCTACCACAGTGTCAGCCTTACTGGTGAGACTGGGAGCACTGGGAGCACTGGGAGGGACTGGGCTACCACAGTGTCAGCCTTACTGGGAGCACTGGGAGGGGCTGGGTACCACAGTGTCAGCCTTACTGGGAGCACTGGGAGGGGCTGGGCTACCACAGTGTCAGCCTTACTGGTGAGACTGGGAGGGACTGGGCTACCACAGTGTCAGCCTTACTGGGAGCACTGGGAGGGACTGGGAGGGACTGGGAGCACTGGGAGGGACTGGTACCACAGTGTCAGCCTTACTGGGAGCACTGGGAGCACTGGGAGGGGCTGGGCTACCACAGTGTCAGCCTTACTGGGAGGGACTGGGAGCACTGGGATGGACTGGGAGGGGCTGGGCTACCACAGTGTCAGCCTTACTGGGAGCACTGGGAGGGGCTGGGCTACCACAGTGTCAGCCTTACTGGTGAGACTGGGAGCACTGGGAGCAGTGGGAGGGGCTGGGGTACCACAGTGTCAGCCTTACTGGTGAGACTGGGAGGGACTAGGCTCGCACAGTGTCAGCCTTACTGGTCCAACTGGGAGCACTGGGAGGGACTGGGCTACCACAGTGTCAGCCTTACTGGGAGCACTGGGAGCAGTGGGAGGGACTGGGTACCACAGTGTCAGCCTTACTGGGAGCACTGGGAGCAGTGGGAGGGACTGGGTACCACAGTGTCAGCCTTACTGGGAGCACTGGGAGCACTGGGAGGGACTGGGAGGGACTGGGAGGGGCTGGGCTACCACCGTGTCAGCCTTACTGGTGACACTGGGAGCACTGGGAGCACTGGGAGGGGCTGGGCTACCACAGTGTCAACCTTACTGGTGAGACTGGGAGCACTGGGAGGGACTGGGCTACCAGAGTGTCAGCCTTATTGGTGAGACTGGGAGCACTGGGAGGGACTGGGCTACCACAGCGTAAGCCTTACTGGTGAGACTGGGAGCGCTGGGAGGGACTGGGAGGGGCTGGGCTACCACAGCGTCAGCCTTACTGGTGAGACTGGGAGGGGCTGGGCTACCACAGCGTCAGCCTTACTGGTGAGACTGGGAGCACTGGGAGGGACTGGGCTACCACAGCGTCAGCCTTACTGGTGAGACTGGGAGCACTGGGAGGGACTGGGCTACCACAGTGTCAGCCTTACTGGGAGCACTGGGAGCACTGGGAGGGACTGGGCTACCACAGTGTCAGCCTTACTGGGAGCACTGGGAGCACTGGGAGGGACTGGGCTACCACAGTGTCAGCCTTACTGGGAGCACTGGGAGCACTGGGAGGGACTGGGCTACCACAGTGTCAGCCTTACTGGGAGCACTGGGAGGGACTGGGCTACCACAGTGTCAGCCTTACTGGGAGCACTGGGAGGGACTGGTACCACAGTGTCAGCCTTACTGGTGGGACTGGGAGCACTGGGAGGGACTGGGAGCACTGGGAGGGACTGGGAGCACTGGGAGGGGCTGGGCTACCACAGTGTCAGCCTTACTGGTCCAACTGGGAGCACTGGGAGGGGTCAGGGGCCATGCAGGTGACCCTGGCTGCAGCTGGGCACGGACACACTGCCCGGAGTGGACACGGGGGAGCCATGGGGGTCCCCTGGCCACCCTGGGGGTCCCGTGGCCACCCTGGGGGTCCCGTGGCCACCCTGGGGGTCCCGTGGCCACCCTGGGGGTCCCGTGGCCGTTCTGGGGGTGTCCTGGGTGGGTCCCAGGGGGTCTCAGGGGTGTACCCCCCCCCAGGCATCCACTCGGGGTGGTCCCGGGCCGGGCGGGGGCCATCCAGAGCTGGGCACGGACACACTGACCGGAGTGGACACGGGGGTCCTGTGGCCATCCTGGGGGTCCCGTGGCCGTTCTGGGGGTTCCCTGGGTGGGTCCCTGGGGGTCTCAGGGATGTGTCCCCCCCCCAGGCATCCACTCGGGGGGGGTCCCGGGCCGAGCGGGGGCCATCCAGAGCTGGGGACGGACACACTGCCCGGAGTGGACACGGGGGTCCCGTGGCCACCCTGTGGGTCCCGTGGCCATCCTGGGGGTCCCGTGGCCATCCTGGGGGTCCCGTGTCTGTTCTGGGGGTGCCATCAGGGGGTCTCAGGGGTGTGTCCCCCCCCAGGCATCCACTCGGGGTGGTCCCGGGCCGGGCGGGGGGCCATCCAGAGCTGGGGCACAGACACACTGACCGGAGTGGACACGGGGGTCCCGTGGCCATCCTGGTGGTCCCGTGGCCATCCTGGGGGTCCCGTGGCCATCCTGGTGGTCCCGTGGCCCGTTCTGGTGGGTGCCCTGGGTGGGTCCCTGGGGGTCTCAGGGATGTGTCCCCCCCCCAGGCATCCACTCGGGGGGGGTCCCGGGCCGGGCGGGGGCCATCCAGAGCTGGGCACGGACACACTGACCGGAGTGGACACGGGGGTCCCGTGGCCACCCTGGGGGTCCCGTGGCCATCCTGGGGGTCCCGTGGCCATCCTGGGGGTCCCGTGGCCGTTCTGGGGGGTGTCCTGGGTGGGTCCCAGGGGGTCTCAGGGATGTGTCCCCCCCCAGGCATCCACTCGGGGTGGTCCCGGGCCGGGCGGGGGCCATCCAGAGCTGGGCACGGACACACTGACCAGAGTGGACACGGGGGTCCTGTGGCCATCCTGGGGGTCCCGTGGCCACCCTGGGGGTCCCGTGTCTGTTCTGGGGGGTGCCATCAGGGGGTCTCAGGGATGTGTCCCCCCCCAGGCATCCACTCGGGGGGGTCCCGGGCCGGGCGGGGGCCATCCAGAGCTGGGCACGGACACACTGACCAGAGTGGACACGGGGGTCCCGTGGCCATCCTGGGGGTCCCGTGGCCACCCTGGGGGTCCCGTGGCCGTTCTGGGGGTGCCCCGGGTGGGTCCCTGGGGGTCTCAGGGGTGTGTCCCCCCCCAGGCATCCACTCGGGGTGGTCCCGGGCCGGGCGGGGGCCATCCAGAGCTGGGCACGGACACACTGACCGGAGTGGACACGGGGGTCCCGTGGCCATCCTGGGGGGTCCCGTGGCCGTCTGGGGGTGCCCTGGGTGGGTCCCTGGGGGTCTCAGGGATGTGTCCCCCCCCCCAGGCATCCACTCGGGGGGGGTCCCGGGCCGGGCGGGGGGCCATCCAGGCGGCGCTGGCGCTGGAGCTCAGCTCGGACGTGGTGACCAGCGTGGACGTGGCCGTGGAGGGGCTGAACGGGCAAGTGCCCAACCTGGACCTGCTGAGCCTCTTCCACTCCTTCTGCCTCAAGAGCGGGCTGCTCTGCACCTTCCAGGGCAAGGTGGGTCTGGGGGCGTCCTGGGGGGATCCTGAGGGGTCCTGGGGGGTCCTGGGGGGCTTTGGGGGGGTCTGGGGGCTGCTGTCCCCATCCTGGACCTGCTGAGCCTCTTCCACTCCTTCTGCCTCAAGAGCGGCCTGCTCTGCACCTTCCAGGGCAAGGTGGGTCTGGGGGCGTCCTGGGGGGGCTTTGGGGGTCCTGGGGGTCTTTGGGGGGGTCTGGGGGCTGCTGTCCCCATCCTGGACCTGCTGAGCCTCTTCCACTCCTTCTGCCTCAAGAGCGGCCTGCTCTGGCACCTTCCAGGGCAAGGTGGGGTCTGGGGGCGTCCTGGGGGGGCTTTGGGGGTCCTGGGGGTCTTTGGGGGGGTCTGGGGGCTGCTGTCCCCATCCTGGACCTGCTGAGCCTCTTCCACTCCTGCCTCAAGAGTGGCCTGCTCTGCACCTTCCAGGGCAAGGTGGGTCTGGGGGCGTCCTGGAGGGATCCTGGGGGGCTTTGGGGGGTCCTGGGGGGCTTTGGGGGGCTCTGGGGGGCTTTTGGGGGGTCTGGGGGCTGCTGTCCCCATCCTGGACCTGCTGAGCCTCTTCCACTCCTTCTGCCTCAAGAGCGGCCTGCTCTGCACCTTCCAGGGCAAGGTGGGTCTGGGGGGGCTTTGGGGGGCTTTGGGGGGTCTGGGGGCTGCTCTGCAGCTTCCAGGGCAAGGTGGGTCTGGGGGCGTCCTGGGGGGGCTTTGGGGGGTGCTGGGGGGCTTTGGGGGGGTCTGGGGGCTGCTCTGCAGCTTCCAGGGCAAGGTGGGTCTGGGGGCGTCCTGGGGGGGTCCTGGGGGGTCCTGGAGGGGGCTTTGGGGGCTGCTCTGCAGCTTCCAGGGCAAGGTGGGTCTGGGGGCGTCCTGGGGGTGTCCTGGGGGGGCTTTGGGGGGCTTTGAGGGGTCTGGGGGCTGCTCTGCACCTTCCAGGGCAAGGTGGGTCTGGGGGGGTCCTGGGGGGGGGCTTTGGGGGGTCTGGGGGCTGCTCTGCACCTCCCAGGGCAAGGTGGGTCTGGGGGTGTCCTGGGGGGGTCCTGGGGGGATTTGGGGGGTCCTGGGGGGCTTTGGGGGGTCTGGGGGCTGCTCTGCCCCTTCCAGGGCAAGGTGGGGGGCACGGGGGGCTTTGGGGGGTCTGGGGGGGGTCTGCACCTTCCAGGGCAAGGTTGGGGGCGTCTGGGGGGGTCCTGGGGGTCACTCCGTGGTCACGGACTGACCCCTGCCCCCCCCAGAGCCTGTGGACACTCGGGGGGCTCAGGGGCCTTTGGGGGTCACTCCCCGGGCTGGGGGGGCTTTGGGGGTCGCTCAGGGGTCACTCGGGGGTCACTCGGGGGTCACTCGGGGGTCACTCGGGGGTCCCTGACTGACCCTGGACCCCCGGAGGGCCCCTCGGGGCCGGGCTATGCCCAGAGCCTGCGGACCCTGGGGCTGGGGGGTACCGAGGGGTCACGGAGGGCTCACTGAGGGGTCAGTGGTCACTCAGTGGTCACTCGGGGGTCACTCGGAGGTCACTCGGGGGTCCCTGACTGACCCCTGCCCCCCAGCTGACCCCCCGGAGGGCCCCTCGGGGCCGGGCTATGCCCAGAGCCTGCGGACCCTGGGGCTGGGGGATACCGAGGGGTCACGGAGGGGTCACTGAGGGGTCAGTGGTCACTCAGTGGTCACTCAGGGGTCACTCGGGGGTCACTCGGGGGTCCCTGACTGACCCTGGACCCCCCGGAGGGCCCCTCGGGGCCGGGCTATGCCCAGAGCCTGCGGACCCTGGGGCTGGGGGTACCGAGGGGTCACGGAGGGCTCAGGGGTCACTCAGTGGTCACTCAGTGGTCACTCAGTGGTCACTCGGGGGTCACTCGGGGGTCCCTGACTCACCCTGGACCCCCAGCTGCCCCCCCCGGAGGGCCCCTCGGGGCCGGGCTATGCCCAGAGCCTGTGGACCCTGGGGCTGGGGGTACCGAGGGGTCACGGAGGGCTCAGGGGTCACTCAGTGGTCACTCAGTGGTCACTCAGTGGTCACTCGGGGGTCACTCGGGGGTCCCTGACTGACCCTGGACCCCCAGCTGCCCCCCCCGGAGGGCCCCTCGGGGCCGGGCTATGCCCAGAGCCTGCGGACCCTGGGGCTGATGGTGCTGGGCCAGGCCGGGGGGGGTCCCGGGGGGGCGCACGGGCTCTTCCTGCGCTTCCGCATCGAGGCCCTGACCCTGCGAGGGATCAACAGCTTCCGCCAGCACAAGTTCGACCTGGGGGCGCTGGGCAGGTCAGGGGGGTCCCGGGGGGGTCCTGGGGGAGATTTGGGGGGTCCTGGGTGGTCCTGGGGGTGTTTGGGGGGGGGTGTGGGGTTCCCTGGGGGTCCCTGACCCTGCGGGGCATCAACAGCTTCCGGCAGCACAAGCTCGACCTGGGGGCGCTGGGCAGGTCAGGGGGGTCCCGGGGGGGATTTGGGGGGTCCTGGGGGGGTTTTGGGGGTGCTGGGGGGGTCCTGGGGAGGCTTTGGGGATCCCTGACCCTGCGAGGGATCAACAGCTTCCGGCAGCACAAGTTCGACCTGGGGGCGCTGGGCAGGTCAGGGGGGTCCCGGGGGGTCCTGGGGGAGATTTGGGGGGTGCTGGGGGGGTTTTGGGGGGTCCTGGGGGGGGTTTGGGGGTGCTGGGGGGGTCCTGGGGAGGTTTTGGGGGTCCCTGACCCTGCGAGGGATCAACAGCTTCCGGCAGCACAAGCTCGACCTGGGGGCGCTGGGCAGGTCAGGGGGGTCCCGGGGGGGTCCTGGGGATATTTGGGGGGTCCCGGGGGGTCCCGGGGGGGATTTGGGGGGTCCTGGGGGTCCTGGGGGGGTCCTGGGGAGGTTTTTGGGGGTCCCTGACCCTGCGAGGGATCAACAGCTTCCGGCAGCACAAGCTCGACCTGGGGGCGCTGGGCAGGTCAGGGGGGTCCCGGGGGGGTCCTGGGGGGGATTTGGGGGGTCCTGGGGGGCTTTTGGGGGGATGTGCGGTTCCCTGGGGGTCCCTGATCCTGCGAGGGATCAACAGCTTCCGGCAGCACAAGTTCGACCTGGGGGCGCTGGGCAGGTCAGGGGGGTCCCGGGGGGTCCTAGGGGGGGATTTGGGGGTGCTGGGGGGGTTTTGGGGGGTCCTGGGGGGGTTTTGGGGGTGCTGGGGGGGTCCTGGGGAGGTTTTGGGGATCCCTGACCCTGCGAGGGATCAACAGCTTCCGGCAGCACAAGTTCGACCTGGGGGCGCTGGGCAGGTCAGGGGGGTCCCGGGGGGGTCCTGGGGATATTTGGGGGGTCCCGGGGGGTCCCGGGGGGGATTTGGGGGGTCCTGGGGCGGTTTTGGGGGTCCTGGGGGGGTCCTGGGGAGGCTTTGGGGGTCCCTGACCCTGCGGGGCATCAACAGCTTCCGGCGGCACAAGTTCGACCTGGGGGCACTGGGCAGGTCAGGGGGGTCCCTGGGAGGTCCTGGGGGAGATTTGGGGGGTCCTGGGGGAGATTTGGGGGCTCCTGGGGGGGCTTTTGGGGGTTTTGGGGGGTCCTGGGGGGGGTTTCAGGGGTCCTGGGGGGGTCCTGGGGAGGCTTTGGGGATCCCTGACCCTGCGAGGGATCAACAGCTTCCGGCAGCACAAGCTCGACCTGGGGGCGCTGGGCAGGTCAGGGGGGTCCCAGAGGGTCCTGGAGGGGATTTGGGGGGTCCTGGGGGGGTTTTGGGGGGTCCTGGGGGGGTTTGGGGGTGCTGGGGGGGTCCTGGGGAGGTTTTGGGGGTCCCTGACCCTGCGAGGGATCAACAGCTTCCGGCAGCACAAGTTCGACCTGGGGGCGCTGGGCAAGTCAGGGGGGTCCCGGGGGGGTCCTGGGGATATTTGGGGGGTCCTGGGGGCGTTTGGGGGGTCCTGGGGGGTTTCGGGGGTCCTGGGGGGGTCCTGGGGAGGTTTTGGGGGTCCCTGACCCTGCGAGGGATCAACAGCTTCCGGCAGCACAAGTTCGACCTGGGGGCACTGGGCAGGTCAGGGGGGTCCCGGGGGGTCCTGGGGTGGATTTGGGGGGTCCTGGGGGAGATTTGGGGGGTGCTGGGGGCGTTTGGGGGGTCCTGGGGGGGTTTCGGGGGTCCTGGGGTGTTGCTGGGGAGGCTTTGGGGGTCCCTGACCCTGCGAGGGATCAACAGCTTCCAGCAGCACAAGTTCGACCTGGGGGCGCTGGGCAGGTCAGGGGGGTCCCGGGGGGAATTGGGGGGTCCTGGGGGCGTTTGGGGGTCCTGGGGGGGTCCTGGGGAGGCTTTGGGGGTCCCTGACCCTGCGGGGCATCAACAGCTTCCGCCAGCACAAGTTCGACCTGGGGGCGCTGGGCAGGTCAGGGGGGTCCCGGGGGGAATTGGGGGACATTTGGGGGGTCCTGGGGGCGTTTGGGGGGTGCTGGGGGGGATTTGGGGGTGCTGGGGGGTCCTGGGGAGGTTTTGGGGGTCCCTGACCCTGCGAGGGATCAACAGCTTCCGGCAGCACAAGTTCGACCTGGGGGCGCTGGGCAGGTCATGGGGGTCCCGGGGGGGTCCTGGGGGGGATTTGGGGGGTCCTGGGGGGTTTGGGGGTCCCTGACCCTGCGGGGCATCAGCAGCTTCCGGCAGCACATGTTCGACCTGGGGGCGCTGGGCAGGTCAAGGGGGTCCCAGAGGGTCCTGGAGGGGATTTGGGAGGTCCTGGGGGGGCTTTTGGGGGTCCTGGAGGGGATTTGGGGGGTCCTGGGGGTGTTTTGGGGGTGCTGGGGGGGTTTCGGGAGTCCTGGGGGGGTCCTGGGGAGGTTTTGGGGGTCCCTGACCCTGCGAGGGATCAACAGCTTCCGGCAGCACAAGCTCGTTCTGGGGGCGCTGGGCAGGTCAGGGGGGTCCCTGGGGGGTCCTGGGGGAGATTTGGGGGGTGCTGGGGGGGTTTTGGGGGGTCCTGGGGGGGTTTGGGGGTGCTGGGGGGGTCCTGGGGAGGTTTTGGGGGTCCCTGACCCTGCGAGGGATCAACAGCTTCCGGCAGCACAAGCTCGTTCTGGGGGCGCTGGGCAGGTCAGGGGGGTCCCGGGTGGAATTGGGGGGTCCTGGGGGGGTTCTGTGAGTTTGGGGGAGTTTTGGGGGTCCCGGGGGGGGTCCCGGGGTGCTTTGGGGTGGATTTGGGGTACGGGTAGGGTCCGGGTGGGGTTTGGGGGGTATTTGCAGAGTCTTGGAGGGGGGGTTGGGGTATTTGGGGGGGGTCCGGGGGTTTAGGGGGTGCTGGGGGCTCTCCTGGGGGGGAACTCGGGGGTCTCTCTCTGGATTTGGGGGGTCCTGGGGGGGGTCTCTGTCTGCATTTGGGGGGTCCCAGGGGTCTCTCCCTGGGTTTGGGGGGTCCCAGGGGTCTCTGTCTGGATTTGGGGGGTCCTGGGGGTCTGCCCTGAATTTGGGGGGTCCTGGGGGTGGTCTCTGAGTGGATTTGGGGGGTCCCGGGGGTCTCTGTCTGGATTTGGGGGGTCCCGGGGGTCTCTGTGTGGATTTGGGGGGTCCCAGGGGTCTCTCCCTGGATTTGGGGGGTCCCAGGGGTCTCTGAGTGGATTTGGGGGGTCCCGGGGGTCTCTGTCTGGATTTGGGGGTCCCGGGGGTCTCCCCTGGATTTGGGGGGTCTCTCCCTGGATTTGGGGGGTCCCGGGGGGTCTCCCCTGACCCCCCAGGACCCTGGAGGGAATGTTCCGGAAGCTGAACAACCTGCTGGGGCTGTGGGGCTGGGGCATTCCAGGGGGGTCTCTCCCTGGATTTGGGGGGTCTCTCCCTGGATTTGGGGGGTCCCAAGGGTCTGCCCTGAATTTGGGGGGTCCTGGGGGTCTCTGTCTGGATTTGGGGGGTCCCGGGGATCTCTGAGTGGATTTGGGGAGTCCCGGGGGTCTGCCCTGGATTTGGGGGATCCTGGGGGGGTATCCCCTGGATTTGGGGGGTCCCGGGGGTCTCTGTCTGGATTTGGGGGGTCCCAAAGGTCTCTGTGTGGATTTGGGGGGTCCCGGGGTCTCTCCCCTGGATTTGGGGGGTCCCAGGGGTCTCTCCTGGATTTGGGGGGTCCCGGGGGTCTCTGTGTGGATTTGGGGGGTCCTGGGGGTCTCTGTGTGGATTTGGGGGGGTCCCAAGGGTCTGCCCTGGATTTGGGGGGTCCCAGGGGTCTCTGTGTGGATTTGGGGGGTCCTGGGGGGGTCTCTGAGTGGATTTGGGGGGTCCCGGGGGTCTCTGTGTGGATTTGGGGGGCCCCAGGGGTCTCTGTGTGGATTTGGGGGATCCCGGGGGTCTCTCCCTGGATTTGGGGTTCCCCAGGGTCTGCCCTGGATTTGGGGGTCCCGGGGGTCTCTCCTGGATTTGGGGGGTCCCGGGGGTCTCTGCGTGGATTTGGGGGGTCCCGGGGGTCTCCCCTGGATTTGGGGGGTCTCTCCTGGATTGGGGGGGTTCCGGGGGTCTCCCCTGGATTTAGGGGGTCTCTCCCTGGATTTGCGGGGTCCCGGGGGTCTCTCCCTGGATTTGGGGGGTCCCGGGGGTCTCCCCTGGATTTGGGGGGTCTCTCCTGGATTTGGGGGGTCTCTCCCTGGATTTGGGGGTCCCGGGGGTCTGCCCTGGATTTGGGGGGTCTCTCCCTGGATTTGGGGGGTCCCGGGGGGTCTCCCCTGGATTTAGGGGGTCTCTGCTGGATTTGGGGGGTCCCGGGGTCTCTGTCTGGATTTGGGGGATCCCGGGGGTCTCTGTGTGGATTTGGGGGGTCCCGGGGGTCTCCCCTGGATTTGGGGGGTCTCTCCTGGATTTGGGGGGTCTCCCCTGGATTTGGGGGGTCTCTCCTGGATTTGGGGGGTCTCCCCTGGATTTGGGGGGTCCCGGGGGGTCTCCCCTGCATTTGGGGGGTCTCTCCCTGGATTTGGGGGGTCTCTCCTGGATTTGGGGGGTCTCTCCTGGATTTGGGGGGTCCCGGGGGGTCTCCCCTGACCCCCATTCCCCTCCCACCCCCCAGGACCCTGGAGGGAATGTTCCGGAAGCTGAACAACCTGCTGGGGCTGTGGGGCTGGGGCATTGCAGGGGGGTCTCTCCCTGGATTTGGGGGGTCTCTCCTGGATTTGGGGGGTCTCTCCCTGGATTTGGGGGGTCCCGGGGGGTCTCCCCTGACCCCCATTCCCCTCCCACCCCCCAGGACCCTGGAGGGAATGTTCCGGAAGCTGAACAACCTGCTGGAGCGGCTGCACCAATCCTATTTCCTGTACCTGCTGCCCTCGCTGTCCCGCTTCGTCTCCATCGGCTCCTACATGCCCGCCCTGGGGCTGCTGCTGCTCGTGCTGGCCCTGCGCATATCCTGGTGAAAACGGGGTGAAAACGGGGAAAAACGGGGAAAAAACGGGAAAAAACGGGAAAAAAACCGGGTAAAAATGGGAAAAAACGGGAAAAAATGGGGGTAAAAATGGGGAAAAATAGGGGGGAAATGGGCTCCTGCATCCCAGCCCTGGGGCTGCTGCTGCTCGTGCTGGCCCTGCGCATATCCGGGTGAAAACGGGGAAAAACGGGGAAAAATGGGAAAAAACGGGAAAAAATGGGATAAAAATGGGAAAAAACGGGAAAAAAACGGGGTAAAAATGGGGAAAAATAGGGGGGAAATGGGCTCCTGCATCCCAGCCCTGGGGCTGCTGCTGCTCGTGCTGGCCCTGCGCATATCCGGGTGAAAACGGGGAAAAACGGGGAAAAAATGGGAAAAAACGGGAAAAAATGGGATAAAAATGGGAAAAAAACGGGAAAAAACGGGGTAAAAATGGGGAAAAATAGGGGGGAAAATGGGCTCCTGCATGCCCGCCCTGGGGCTGCTGCTGCTCGTGCTGGCCCTGCGCATATCCGGGTGAAAACGGGGAAAAACGGGGAAAAAATGGATAAAAATGGGAAAAAAACGGGGAAAAAATGGAAAAAAACGGGAAAAAACGGGGGGAAAATGGGGAAAAATAGGGGGGAAAATGGGCTCCTGCATCCCAGCCCTGGGGCTGCTGCTGCTCGTGCTGGCCCTGCGCATATCCGGGTGAAAACGGGGGGAAAACGAGAAAAAACGGGGAAAAAAACGGGAAAAAAACGGGAAAAAACGGGGTAAAAATGGTAAAAAACGGAGCAAAAACGGGAAAAAATGGGGGGAAAATGGGCTCCTGCATGCCCGCCCTGGGGCTGCTGCTGCTCGTGCTGGCCCTGCGCATATCCGGGTGAAAATGGGGGAAAACGGGAAAAAACGGGGAAAAACGGGGTAAAAATGAGTAAAAATGGGAAAAAACGGGGTAAAAATGGGAAAAAAATGGGGGGAAAATGGGCTCCTGCATGCCCGCCCTGGGGCTGCTGCTGCTCGTGCTGGCCCTGCGCATATCCGGGGTGAAAACGGGGGAAAACGGGAAAAAACGGGGAAAAAACGGGAAAAAACGGGGTAAAAATGGAAAAAAACGGGAAAAAATGGGGGGGAAAATGGGGAAAAATGGGGAAAAATAGGGGGGAAAATGGGCTCCTGCATCCCAGCCCTGGGGCTGCTGCTGCTCGTGCTGGCCCTGCGCATATCCGGGGTGGAAAACGGGGGGGAAAACGGGAAAAAACGGGGAAAAAATGGATAAAAATGGGAAAAAACGGGAAAAAACGGGGTAAAAATGGGAAAAAACGGGGTAAAAATGGGGGAAAATGGGCTCCTGCATGCCCGCCCTGGGGCTGCTGCTGCTCGTGCTGGCCCTGCGCATATCCGGGGTGAAAACGGGGGAAAACGGGAAAAAACGGGGAAAAAACGGGAAAAAATGGGAAAAAACGGGGAAAAAATGGTAAAAAACGGGGTAAAAAACGGGGGTAAAAATGGGAAAAAATAGGGGGGAAAATGGGCTCCTGCATTCCAGCCCTGGGGCTGCTGCTGCTCGTGCTGGCCCTGCGCATATCCGGGTGAAAACGGGGGGAAAACGAGAAAAAACGGGGAAAAAAACGGGAAAAAATAGGAAAAAAATGGGAAAAAAACGGGGAAAAAATGGGAAAAAATGGTAAAAATAGGGGGGAAAATGGGCTCCTGCATGCCCGCCCTGGGGCTGCTGCTGCTCGTGCTGGCCCTGCGCATATCCGGGTGAAAACGGGGGAAAACGGGAAAAAACGGGGAAAAAACGGGGTAAAACGGGAAAAAACGGGGAAAAAACGGGAAAAAAACGGGGTAAAAAACGGAGCAAAAATGGGAGAAAATGGGAAAAAATGGGGGGGAAAATGGGCTCCTGGATCCCAGCCCTGGGGCTGCTGCTGCTCGTGCTGGCCCTGCGCATATCCGGGGTGGAAAACGGGGGAAAACGGGAAAAAACGGGGGAAAACGGGAAAAAATGGGGGAAAATGGTAAAAAACGGGGTAAAACGGGGTAAAAATGGGGAAAAATGGGGGGGAAAATGGGCTCCTACATGCCCGCCCTGGGGGCTGCTGCTGCTCGTGCTGGCCCTGCGCATATCCGGGGTGAAACGGGGAAAAAACGGGAAAAAACGGGGAAAAACGGGGGAAAAAATGGGAAAAAACGGGAAAAAATGGGATAAAAATGGGAAAAAACGGGAAAAAAACGGAGCGAAAATGGGGAAAAATGGGGGGGAAAATGGGCTCCTGCATGCCCGCCCTGGGGCTGCTGCTGCTCGTGCTGGCCCTGCGCATATCCGGGGTGAAAACGGGGAAAAACGGGGAAAAAACAGGGAAAAAAACGGGGAAAAATGGGTAAAACTGGGAAAAAAACGGGGTAAAAATGGGGGCAAAAATGGGAGAAAATGGGAAAAAATGGGGGGAAAATGGGCTCCTGCATCCCAGCCCTGGGGCTGCTGCTGCTCGTGCTGGCCCTGCGCATATCCGGGTGAAAACGGGGGGGAAAACGGGAAAAAAACGGGAAAAAAACGGGGAAAAAAACGGGGTAAATGGGGTAAAAAACGGTAAAAAACGGGAAAAAATGGGGTAAAAAATGGGTAAAAATAGGGGGGAAAATGGGCTCCTTCATCCCAGCCCCGGGGCTGCTGCTGCTCGTGCTGGCCCTGCGCATATCCGGGTGAAAACGGGGGGAAAACGGGAAAAAAACGGGAAAAACGGGGAAAAAACGGGGTAAAAATGGGTAAAAATGGGAAAAAACGGGAAAAAATGGGGAAAAATGGGGAAAAATAGGGGGGGAAAATGGGCTCCTGCATCCCAGCCCTGGGGCTGCTGCTGCTCGTGCTGGCCCTGCGCATATCCGGGTGAAAACGGGGGGGAAAACGGAAAAAAACGGGAAAAAACGGTTTAAAAATGGGAAAAAACGGGAAAAAATGGGTAAAAATGGGGAAAAATAGGGGGGAAAATGGGCTCCTTCATCCCAGCCCTGGGGCTGCTGCTGCTCGTGCTGGCCCTGCGCATATCCGGGTGAAAACGGGGGAAAATGGATAAAAATGGGGAAAAAACGGGGAAAAAACGGGGAAAAAACAGGAAAAAAACAGGGTAAAAATGGGGAAAAAAATGGGAAAAAATGGGGGGAAAATGGGCTCCTACATCCCAGCCCCGGGGCTGCTGCTGCTCGTGCTGGCCCTGCGCATATCCGGGTGAAAACAGGAAAAAACGGGGAAAAATGGGGAAAAAAATGGGAAAAAATGGGGGGAAAATGGGCTCCTGCATCCCAGCCCTGGGGCTGCTGCTGCTCGTGCTGGCCCTGCGCATATCCGGGGGGAAAACGGGGGAAAACGGGGAAAAACGGGGAAAAAACGGGGAAAAAACGGGAAAAAATGGGAAAAAACGGGGTAAAAACGGGGAAAAAAATGGGAAAAAAAAGTGGGGAAAATGGGGAAAAATAGGGGGGAAAATGGGCTCCTGCATCCCAGCCCTGGGGCTGCTGCTGCTCGTGCTTGCCCTGCGCATATCCGGGTGAAAACGGGGAAAAACGGGGAAAAAAACGGGGAAAAAATGGGATAAAAACGGGAAAAAATGGGAAAAATGGGATAAAAATGGTAAAAAATGGGGTAAAAAATGGGGGAAAAATCGGGGTAAAAATGGGAAAAAATGGGGGGGAAAATGGGCTCCTGCATCCCAGCCCTGGGGCTGGCTGCTGGCTCGTGCTGGCCCCTGCGCATATCTGGGGGGTGAAAACGGGGGAAAACGGGGAAAAACAGGGAAAAAACGGGGAAAATGGGAAAAAACGGGGTAAAAACGGGGTAAAAATGGGAAAAAAACGGGGGGAAAATGGGGAAAAATAGGGGGGAAAATGGGCTCCTGCATCCCAGCCCTGGGGCTGCTGCTGCTCGTGCTGGCCCTGCGCATATCCGGGGTGGAAAACGGGGGAAAACGGGGAAAAAAACAGGAAAAAAACGGGAAAAACGGGGAAAAAATGGGATAAAACAGGGTAAAAATTGAGCAAAAATGGGAAAAAATGGGGGGGAAAATGGGCTCCTGCATGCCCGCCCTGGGGCTGCTGCTGCTCGTGCTGGCCCTGCGCATATCCGGGGTGAAAACGGGGAAAAACGGGAAAAAACGGGGAAAAAACGGGGAAAAAACGGGAAAAAATGGGGGGAAACAGAGCAAAAATGGGGGGGGAGAACGGGCAAAGATGGGAAAAAGGGGTGGAAATGGTGAAAAAAGGAGGAAATGGGGGGAAACGGGGAAAATGGGGAGAGATGGGAAAATTGGGATTTGGGGAGAAAAATGGGTAAAAAATGCAGATTTCAGGAAGGGAATGGGGGTTTGGGGGAAAAAGGGGGGAATTGGGGTCAGTGAATGGGGTCTGGGGTCCCTGAGGTGGGGTCTGGGGTCCCTGAATTGGGGTCTGGGGTCCCTGAATTGGGGTCTGGGGTCTCAGGGGGGTTTGGGGTCCCTGAATTGGGGTCTGGGGTCCCTGAATTGGGGTCTGGGGTCTCAGGGGGGGTTGGGGTTACTGAATTGGGGTCTGGGGTCTCAGGGGGGTTTGGGGTTACTGAATTGGGGTCTGGGGTCTCAAGGGGGGTCTGGGGTCCCAGAATTGGGGGTCGGGGTCCCTGAGGCAGAGTTTGGGGTCTCAGGGGGGTCTGGGGGTCCCAGAATTGGGGTCGGGGTCCCTGAGGCAGAGTTTGGGGTCTCAGGGGGGTCTGGGGTCCCTGAGGCGGGGTTTGGGGTATCAGGGGGGTCTGGGGTCCCTGAATTGGGGTCTGGGGTCCCTGAATTGGGGTCTGGGGTCTCAGGGGGGTCTGGGGTCCCTGAATTGGGGTCTGGGGTCCCTGAATTGGGGTCTGGGGTCTCAGGGGGGGTCTGGGGTCCCTGAATTGGGGTCTGGGGTCCCTGAATTGGGGTCTGGGGTCCTTGAGGCAGGGTTAGGGGTCTCAGGGGGGACTGGGGTCCCTGAATTGGGGTCTGGGGTCCCTGAATTGGGGTCTGGGGTCTCGGTGGGTCTGGGGTCCGAGGGTCCGGCCCTTTCCTTGACCCCTCCCCCCACGCCCTGGACCTGTGGATGCGGCTGAGCCGGAGCGACGAGGGGGAGGGGAGACCCCCCCGCCCGGGGAGGTGAGGGGACCCCCGACCCCCGGGACCCCCGGACTGACCCCCCGGGACCCCCAGACTGACCCCTGGGACCCCCAGACTGACCCCCGGGACCCTCGGACTGACCCCCGGGACCTCTGGGACCCCCCAGACTGACCCCCGGGGACCCCCAACTGACATGGGACCCCCCAGACTGACCCCCTGGGGACCCCCACACTGACCCCTGGGACCCCCACACTGACCCCGGGACCCCCAGACTGACCCCCGGGACCCCCACACTGACCCCCGGGACCCCCCAGACTGACCCCCCGGGACCTCTGGGACCCCCCAGACTGACCCCCCGGGGACCCCCCACACTGACCCTTGGGACGTCTGGGACCCCCACACTGACCCCCGGGACCCCCAAACTGACCCCGGGACCCCCAGACTGACCCCCGGGACCCCCACACTGACCCCCGGGACCCCCAGACTGACCCCCGGGACCTCTGGGACCCCCAGACTGACCCCCGGGACCCCCCACACTGACCCTTGGGACGTCTGGGACCCCCACACTGACCCCCGGGACCCCCAAACTGACCCGGGACCCCCACACTGACCCCCGGGACCCCCAGACTGACCCCCGGGACCCCCAGACTGACCCGGGACCCCCCAGACTGACCCCCGGGACCCCCCAGACTGACCCGGGACCCCCACACTGACGCCCGGGGACCCCCACACTGACCCCCGGGACCCCCACACTGACGCCCGGGACCCCCAGACTGACCCCTGGGACCCCCACACTGACCCGGGACCCCCACACTGACCCCCCGGGACCCCCCACACTGACCCTTGGGACGTCTGGGACCCCCACACTGACCCCCCGGGACCCCCAAACTGACCCGGGACCCCCACACTGACCCCCGGGACCCCCACACTGACCCCCGGGACCCCCAGACTGACCTGGGACCCCCAGACTGACCCCCGGGACCCCCACACTGACGCCCGGGACCCCCACACTGACCCCCGGGACCCCCCCACACTGACGCCCGGGACCCCCAGACTGACCCCTGGGACCCCCACACTGACCCGGGACCCCCACACTGACCCCTGGGACCTCTGGGACCCCCAGACTGACCCCTGGGACCCCCAGACTGACCCCCGGGACCCCCACACTGACCCCTGGGACCTCTGGGACCCCCACACTGACCCCCGGGACCCCCACACTGACCTGGGACCCCCCAGACTGACCCCCAGGACCCCCAGACTGACCCCCGGGACCCCCAGACTGACCCCTGGGACCCCCAAACTGACCCCCGGGACCCCCACCCTGACCCCATTGTGACCCCCATGCCCCCCCCTGTGCCCCACACCCTGACCCCATTGTGACCCCCCCATGCCCCCCCTGTGCCCCCTGTGCCCCACACCCTGACCCCATTGTGACCCCCCATGCCCCCCCATGCCCCCCCTGTGCCCCCCACCCTGACCCCAAACTCCCACCCTGACCCCATTGTGACCCCCATGCCCCCCATGCCCCCCCTGTGCCCCCCACCCTGACCCCATTGCGACCCCCCTGTACCCCACTGTGCCCCCTGTGCCCCCCACCCTGACCCCAAACTCCCACCCTGACCCCATTGCGACCCCCCATGCCCCCCCTGTGCCCCCTGTGCCCCCCCACCCTGACCCCATTGTGACCCCCATGCCCCCCCCTGTGCCCCCTGTGCCCCCCACCCTGACCCCAAACTCCCACCCTGACCCCATTGTGACCCCCCATGCCCCCCTGTGCCCCCCTGTGCCCCCCACCCTGACCCCATTGCGACCCCCATGCCCCCCCTGTGCCCCACACCCTGACCCCCTTGTGTCCCCCCCAGGCCCGCGGGGGTCTCCTCTGGCTGGTGCCCCCCGTGCTGGTGTCGGGGGGCGCCGGGCGCCGCCCTGTACCTGCTGCCCGTGCGGGGCCAGGCCGTGGCCACCCAGCACTTCCCGGTGGGCGAGGCCGAGGCCGTGGTGCTGGCCCTGATCGGCATCTACGTGGCTGGGATGGCGCTGCCCCCACAGCACCCACAGGTACGGCTGTGGGGCTGGCACTGCCCCACAGCACCCACGGGTACAGGTACGGGTGTGGGGCTGGCGCTGCCCCACAGCGCCCACAGGTACGGCTGTGGGGCTGGGATGGCGCTGCCCCCACAGCACCCACAGGTACGGGTGTGGGGCTGGCACTGCCCCACAGCACCCACAGGTACGGGGTGTGGGGCTGGCACTGCCCCACAGCGCCCACAGGTACGGCTGTGGGGCTGGGATGGCGCTGCCCCACAGCACCCACAGGTACGGGTACAGGTACAGGTGTGGGGCTGGCACTGCCCCACAGCACCCACGGGTACGGGTGTGGGGCTGGCACTGCCCCACAGCACCCACAGGTACGGGTGTGGGGCTGGCACTGCCCCACAGCACCCACAGGTACGGGTGTGTGGGCTGGCACTGCCCCACAGCACCCACGGGTACGGGCTATGGGGCTGGGATGGCGCTGCCCCACAGCACCCACAGGTATGGGCACAGGTACAGGTGTGGGGCTGGCGCTGCCCCACAGCACCCACAGGTACGGGCACAGGTACGGGTGTGGGGCTGGCGCTGCCCCACAGCAACCCACAGGTATGGGCACAGGTACGGGTGTGGGGCTGGCACTGCCCCACAGCACCCACAGGTACCGGTACGGCTGTGGGGCTGGCGCTGCCCCACAGCACCCACAGGTACAGGTGTGGGGCTGGGATGGCGCTGCCCCACAGCACCCACAGGTATGGGCACAGGTACAGGTGTGGGGCTGGCACTGCCCCACAGCACCCCCAGGTACGGGTGTGGGGCTGGGCTGGCGCTGCCCCACAGCACCCACAGGTATGGGCACAGGTACGGGTGTGGGGCTGGCACTGCCCCACAGCACCCACGGGTACGGGTGTGGGGCTGGCACTGCCCCACAGCACCCACGGGTACAGGTACAGGTGTGGGGCTGGCACTGCCCCACAGCACCCACGGTTACAGGTACGGCTGTGGGGCTGGCGCTGCCCCACAGCACCCACAGGTACGGGTGTGGGGCTGGCACTGCCCCACAGCACCCACGGGTACGGGTGTGGGGCTGGCACTGCCCCACAGCACCCACGGGTACGGCTCTGGGGCTGGGATGGCGCTGCCCCACAGCACCCACAGGTACGGGTGTGGGGCTGGCACTGCCCCACAGCACCCACGGGTACGGCTCTGGGGCTGGGATGGCGCTGCCCCACAGCACCCACAGGTACGGGTGTGGGGCTGGCACTGCCCCACAGCACCCACAGGTACAGGTGTGGGGCTGGCACTGCCCCACAGCGCCCACGGGTACGGGTGTGGGGCTGGGATGGCGCTGCCCCACAGCACCCACAGGTATGGGTACGGGTGTGGGGCTGGCACTGCCCCACAGCGCCCACCGGTACGGCTGTGGGGCTGGGCTGGCACTGCCCCACAGCACCCACAGGTACGGGTGTGGGGCTGGCGCTGCCCCACAGCACCCATGGGTACAGGTACGGGTGTGGGGCTGGCACTGCCCCACAGCACCCACGGGTACGGGTGTGGGGCTGGCGCTGCCCCACAGCACCCACGGGTACGGCTATGGGGCTGGGATGGCACTGCCCCACAGCACCCACAGGTATGGGCACAGGTACAGGTGTGGGGCTGGCACTGCCCCACAGCACCCACAGGTATGGGCACAGGTACAGGTGTGGGGCTGGCACTGCCCCACAGCACCCACAGGTATGGGCACAGGTACAGGTGTGGGGCTGGCACTGCCCCACAGCACCCACAGGTACGGGCACAGGTACGGGTGTGGGGCTGGCACTGCCCCACAGCACCCACAGGTACGGGTACAGGTGTGGGGCTGGCACTGCCCCACAGCACCCACGGGTACGGGTGTGGGGCTGGCACTGCCCCACAGCACCCACAGGTACGGGCACAGGTACGGGTGTGGGGCTGGCACTGCCCCACAGCACCCACAGGTACGGGCACAGGTACGGGTGTGGGGCTGGCACTGCCCCACAGCACCCACAGGTATGGGTACAGGTGTGGGGCTGGCGCTGCCCCACAGCGCCCACAGGTATGGGCACAGGTACAGGTGTGGGGCTGGCACTGCCCCACAGCACCCACAGGTACGGGCACAGGTACGGGTGTGGGGCTGGCACTGCCCCACAGCACCCACAGGTACAGGTACAGGTACAGGTGTGGGGCTGGCACTGCCCCACAGCACCCACGGGTACGGGTGTGGGGCTGGCACTGCCCCACAGCACCCACAGGTATGGGCACAGGTACGGCTGTGGGGCTGGCGCTGCCCCACAGCACCCACGGGTACGGCTATGGGGGTGGGATGGCACTGCCCCACAGCACCCACAGGTATGGGCACAGGTACAGGTGTGGGGCTGGCGCTGCCCCACAGCACCCACGGGTACGGGCTGGGGGCTGTGGGGGTTTGGGGTCCCTGGTGGGGTTTGGGGTGACACGGTGTGACCCCATGGGACACCGGGTGGCACTGGGGGTGACACCGGGGGTGACCCTGTGTGACCCTGTGTGACACCGGGGGTGATGCTGGGGGTGACACGGTGTGACCCCGTGTGTGACCCTAGGGGTGACCCCAGGGGTGACCCCGTGTGACCCCATGTGACCCCGTGTGTGACCCCGTGTGTGACCCCGCGTGTGACCCCGGGGGTGTCCCCGTGTCCCCCCAGGGCGCTGTCGGGCGGTGGCCAGCGGGGCTGGGTGACCCTGAGGGGGGATGGTGACACCGGGGGTGACCCCGTGTGACCCCGTGTGACCCCGTGTGACCCCGTGTGTGACCCCGGGGGTGTCCCCGTGTCCCCCCAGGGCGCTGTCGGGCGGTGGCCAGCGGGGCTGGGTGACCCTGAGGGGGGATGGTGACCCCGTGTGTGACCCCGTGTGACCCCGGGGGTGTCCCCGTGTCCCCCCAGGGCGCTGTCGGGCGGTGGCCAGCGGGGCTGGATGACCCTGAGGGGGGATGGTGACACTGGGGGTGACCCCGTGTGTGACCCCGGGGGTGTCCCCGTGTCCCCAGGGCGCTGTCGGGCGGTGGCCAGCGGGGCTGGATGACCCTGAGGGGGGATGGTGACACTGGGGGTGACCCCGTGTGTGACCCTTTGTGTCCCCGTGTCCCCCCAGGGCGCTGTCGGGCGGTGGCCAGCGGGGCTGGATGACCCTGAGGGGGGATGGTGACACTGGGGGTGACCCCGTGTGTGACCCTTTGTGTCCCCGTGTCCCCCCAGGGCGCTGTCGGGCGGTGGCCAGCGGGGCTGGGTGACCCTGAGGGGGGATGGTGACCCCGTGTGTCCCCGTGTGTGACCCCGTGTGACCCCGCGTGTCCCCGTGTCCCCAGGGCGCTGTCGGGCGGTGGCCAGCGGGGCTGGGTGACCCTGAGGGGGGATGGTGACCCCATGTGTGACCCCGCGTGTCCCCGTGTCCCCAGGGCGCTGTCGGGCGGTGGCCAGCGGGGCTGGATGACCCTGAGGGGGGATGGTGACCCCGTGTGTGACCCCGTGTGTGACCCCGCGTGTCCCCGTGTCCCCAGGGCGCTGTCGGGCGGTGGCCAGCGGGGCTGGATGACCCTCAAGCTGCTGGCCCTGCTGGCCCTGGCGCTGCTCCTCTCCTGCCTGGCCCTGCTCAACTTCTCCCTGGGCTTCCTGCTGGGGGCCACCCTCGTGCCCCCCGCGGCCGCCGTGAGGCCCGGGGGCAACCGGTGAGCCACGGGGACAGCCTGGGGACACCTGGGGACACCTGGGGACACCTGGGGACACCTTGGGGACACCTGGGGACACCCGGGACACCCGGGACACCGTGGGGACAGCCTGGGGACACCTGGGGACACCTTGGGGACACCTGGGGCACCCTGGGGACACCTTGGGGACACCTGGGGACACCTGGGGACAGCCTGGGGACACCTTGGGGACACCTGGGGACACCTGGGGACACCTGGGGACAGCCTGGGGACAGGTGAGCCACGGGGACACCTGGGGCACCCTGGGGACACCTGGGGACACCCGGGGACAGGTGAGGACAGGTGAGCCACGGGGACACCCGGGACACCTGGGGACACCTGGGGCACCCTGGGGACACCTGGGGACAGCCTGGGGCACCCTGGGGACACCTGGGGACAGGTGAGCCCGGGGGGGGGACAGGTGAGCGCCCTTGCACACAGGTGAGCCGGGGTCCCTGAGGGTCCCTGGGGGGCTCTGGGTGTCCCCGGATGGTCCCTGGCCACCGCGGGCTGCCCCTGGCCATCGTGGCCACCCCGGGCTGCCGCTGGCCGTGCTGCTGGTGCCGACCACGCCGGGGCTGTCGCTGTTCCCGGGGGCTCTGGGTGGTTCCTGGGGGGCTCTGGGTGGTCCCAGGGGTCTCTGGGTGGTCCCAGGGTGGTCCCAGGGGTCTCTGGGTGGTCCCAGGGGGCTCTGGGTGGTTCTTGGGGGTCTCTGGGTGGTCTCTGGGGGTCCCTAACCCCCTCCCCGCTGCAGGCTGCCGCTGGCCGTGCTGCTGGTGCTGAGCACGCCGGGGCTGTCGCTGTTCCTGGGGTGCTCTGGGTGGTCCCGGCGGGCTCTGGGTGGTTCCCGGGGGGCTCTGGGTGGTCCCAGGGTGGTCCTGGGGGCTCTGGGTGGTCCCAGGGGGCTCTGGGTGGTCCCAGGGTGGTCCTGGGGGTCCCTAACCCCCTCCCCGCTGCAGGCTGCCGCTGGCCGTGCTGCGGGTGCTGAGCACGCCGGGGCTGTCGCTGTTCCTGTGGGTCTCTGGGTGGTTCCTGGGGGGCTCTGGGTGGTCCCAGGGTGGTCCCGGGGTGTTCCCGGGGGTCCCAGGGTGGTCCCAGGGTGGTCCTGGGGGTCTCTGGGTGGTCCCAGGGTGGTCCCAGGGTGGGCCTGGGGGCTCTGGGTGGTCCCAGGGTGGTCCTGGGGGTCCCAGGGGTCTCTGGGTGGTCCCGGGGGGATCTGGGTGGTCCCAGGGTGGTCCCAGGGTGGTCCCAGGGTGGTCCTGGGGGTCTCTGGGTGGTCCCAGGGTGGTCCCAGGGTGGTCCTGGGGGCTCTGGGTGGTCCCAGGGTGGTCCTGGGGGTCCCAGGGTGGTCCCAGGGTGGTCCTGGGGGCTCTGGGTGGTCCCAGGGTGGTCCTGGGGGTCCCAGGGTGGTCCCAGGGTGGTCCTGGGGGCTCTGGGTGGTCCCAGGGTGGTCCCGGGGGGATCTGGGTGGTCCCAGGGTGGTCCCAGGGTGGTCCCAGGGGGCTCTGGGTGGTCCCAGGGGGCTCTGGGTGGTTCCTGGGGGCTCTGGGTGGTCCCGGGGTGGTCCCAGTGGTCCCTAACCCCCTCCCCGCTGCAGGCTGCCGCTGGCCGTGCTGCTGGTGCTGAGCACGCCGGGGCTGTCGCTGTTCCTGGGGGCTCTGGGTGTTCCCAGGGTGGTCCCAGGGTGGTCCCGGGGGTCTCTGGGTGGTCCCGGGGGGCTCTGGGTGGTCCCAGGGGTCTCTGGGTGGTCCCAGGGGTCTCTGGGTGGTCCCAGGGGGCTCTGGGTGGTCCCGGGGGTCTCTGGGTGGTCCCTGGGGGTCCCTAACCCCCTCCCCGCTGCAGGCTGCCGCTGGCCGTGCTGCTGGTGCTGAGCACGCCGGGGCTGTCGCTGTTCCTGGGGGGCTCTGGGTGTTCCCAGGGTGGTCCCAGGGTGGTCCCAGGGTGGTCCTGGGGGCTCTGGGTGTTCCCAGGGTGGTCCCAGGGTGGTCCCAGGGGGCTCTGGGTGGTTCCTGGGGGGCTCTGGGTGGTCCCAGGGTGGTCCTGGGGGCTCTGGGTGTTCCCAGGGTGGTCCCAGGGTGGTCCCAGGGGGGTCCCGGGGTGGTCCCGGTGGTCCCTAACCCCCTCCCCGCTGCAGGCTGCCGCTGGCCGTGCTGCTGGTGCTGAGCACGCCGGGGCTGTCGCTGTTCCTGGGGCTCTGGGTGGTCCCAGGGTGGTCCCAGGGTGGTCCCAGGGGGCTCTGGGTGGTTCCTGGGGGGCTCTGGGTGGTTCTTGGGGGCTCTGGGTGGTCCCAGGGTGGTCCTGGGGGCTCTGGGTGGTCCCAGGGGGCTCTGGGTGGTCCCAGGGTGGTCCTGGGGGTCCCTAACCCCCTCCCCGCTGCAGGCTGCCGCTGGCCGTGCTGCGGGTGCTGAGCACGCCGGGGCTGTCGCTGTTCCTGTGGGTCTCTGGGTGGTTCCTGGGGGGCTCTGGGTGGTCCCAGGGTGGTCCCGGGGTGTTCCCGGGGGTCCCAGGGTGGTCCCAGGGTGGTCCTGGGGGTCTCTGGGTGGTCCCAGGGTGGTCCCAGGGTGGGCCTGGGGGCTCTGGGTGGTCCCAGGGTGGTCCTGGGGGTCCCAGGGGTCTCTGGGTGGTCCCGGGGGGATCTGGGTGGTCCCAGGGTGGTCCCAGGGTGGTCCCAGGGTGGTCCTGGGGGTCTCTGGGTGGTCCCAGGGTGGTCCCAGGGTGGTCCTGGGGGCTCTGGGTGGTCCCAGGGTGGTCCTGGGGGTCCCAGGGTGGTCCCAGGGTGGTCCTGGGGGCTCTGGGTGGTCCCAGGGTGGTCCTGGGGGTCCCAGGGTGGTCCCAGGGTGGTCCTGGGGGCTCTGGGTGGTCCCAGGGTGGTCCCGGGGGGATCTGGGTGGTCCCAGGGTGGTCCCAGGGTGGTCCCAGGGGGCTCTGGGTGGTCCCAGGGGGCTCTGGGTGGTTCCTGGGGGCTCTGGGTGGTCCCGGGGTGGTCCCAGTGGTCCCTAACCCCCTCCCCGCTGCAGGCTGCCGCTGGCCGTGCTGCTGGTGCTGAGCACGCCGGGGCTGTCGCTGTTCCTGGGGGCTCTGGGTGTTCCCAGGGTGGTCCCAGGGTGGTCCCGGGGGTCTCTGGGTGGTCCCGGGGGGCTCTGGGTGGTCCCAGGGGTCTCTGGGTGGTCCCAGGGGTCTCTGGGTGGTCCCAGGGGGCTCTGGGTGGTCCCGGGGGTCTCTGGGTGGTCCCTGGGGGTCCCTAACCCCCTCCCCGCTGCAGGCTGCCGCTGGCCGTGCTGCTGGTGCTGAGCACGCCGGGGCTGTCGCTGTTCCTGGGGGGCTCTGGGTGTTCCCAGGGTGGTCCCAGGGTGGTCCCAGGGTGGTCCTGGGGGCTCTGGGTGTTCCCAGGGTGGTCCCAGGGTGGTCCCAGGGGGCTCTGGGTGGTTCCTGGGGGGCTCTGGGTGGTCCCAGGGTGGTCCTGGGGGCTCTGGGTGTTCCCAGGGTGGTCCCAGGGTGGTCCCAGGGGGGTCCCGGGGTGGTCCCGGTGGTCCCTAACCCCCTCCCCGCTGCAGGCTGCCGCTGGCCGTGCTGCTGGTGCTGAGCACGCCGGGGCTGTCGCTGTTCCTGGGGCTCTGGGTGGTCCCAGGGTGGTCCCAGGGTGGTCCCAGGGGGCTCTGGGTGGTTCCTGGGGGGCTCTGGGTGGTTCTTGGGGGCTCTGGGTGGTCCCTGGGGGTCTCTCACCCCCCTCCCCGCTGCAGGCTGCCGCTGGCCGTGCTGCTGGTGCTGAGCACGCCGGGGCTGTCGCTGTTCCTGGGGCTCTGGGTGGTACCAGGGTGGTCCCAGGGTGGTCCCAGGGTGGTCCCTGGGGGTCCCTAACCCCCTCCCCGCTGCAGGCTGCCGCTGGCCGTGCTGCTGGTGCTGAGCACGCCGGGGCTGTCGCTGTTCGTGGGGTGCTCTGGGTGGTCTCTGGGTGGTCCCAGGGGGCTCTGGGTGGTCCCGGGGAGCTCTGGGTGGTCCCAGGGGGCTCTGGGTGGTCCCGGGGAGCTCTGGGTGGTCCCGGTGGTCCCTAACCCCCTCCCCGCTGCAGGCTGCCGCTGGCCGTGCTGCTGGTGCTGAGCACGCCGGGGCTGTCGCTGTTCCTGGGGGCTCTGGGTGGTTCCAGGGTGGTCCCAGGGGGCTCTGGGTGGTCCCGGGGAGCTCTGGGTGGTCCCGGTGGTCCCTAACCCCCTCCCCGCTGCAGGCTGCCGCTGGCCGTGCTGCTGGTGCTGAGCACGCCGGGGCTGTCGCTGTTCGTGGGGTGCTCTGGGTGGTCTCTGGGTGGTCCCAGGGGGCTCTGGGTGGTCCCGGGGAGCTCTGGGTGGTCCCAGGGGGCTCTGGGTGGTCCCGGGGAGCTCTGGGTGGTCCCGGTGGTCCCTAACCCCCTCCCCGCTGCAGGCTGCCGCTGGCCGTGCTGCTGGTGCTGAGCACGCCGGGGCTGTCGCTGTTCCTGGCCGTGCTGCTGGAGCGGGAGCTGCTGGAGGCGCCGGCGGGGCTGGGCGAGGCCTGGCAGCGCTTCCTGGGGGCGCTGGGCCAGGGGCTGCTGCAGGAGCACCTGCACGGGGCACACCTGAGCCCCCTGCTCTGCCTGGGCGCCTACCCCTGCTGGCTGCTGCTCTGGAACGTGCTCTTCTGGAAGTGACCGGACGGACGCGCGGACACGGGACAGACACACGGACACGGGACGGACACACGGACACACGGACACGGGACGGACACACCCCCAGACCCCCCATCCTCCCTCACCTGGGCACACCTGAGCCCCCTGCTCCGCCTGGGCGCCCACCCCTGCTGGCTGCTGCTCTGGAACGTGCTCTTCTGGAAGTGACCGGACGGACACACGGACACATGGACACACGGACAGACACACGGACACGGGGACGGACACACCCCCAGAGCCCCCATCCTCCCTCACCTGGGCACACCTGAGCCCCCTGCTCTGCCTGGGCGCCTACCCCTGCTGGCTGCTGCTCTGGAACGTGCTCTTCTGGAAGTGACCGGACGGACACGCGGACACACGGACACGGGGACGGACACACGGACACGGGGACGGACACACCCCCAGACCCCCCATCCTCCCTCACCTGGGCACACCTGAGCCCCCTGCTCTGCCTGGGCGCCCACCCCTGCTGGCTGCTGCTCTGGAACGTGCTCTTCTGGAAGTGACCGGACGGACACACGGACACACGGACACGGGACGGACACACGGACACGGGGACGGACACACGGACACGGGACGGACACACGGACACGGGGACGGACACACGGACACGGGACGGACACACGGACACACGGATACGAGGACAGACACCCCCAGACCCCCCATCCTCCCTCACCTGGGCACACCTGAGCCCCCTGCTCTGCCTGGGCGCCTACCCCTGCTGGCTGCTGCTCTGGAACGTGCTCTTCTGGAAGTGACCGGACGGACGGGCGGACACGGGACGGACACACGGACACGGGGACGGACACACGGACACGGGGACAGACACCCCCAGACCCCCCATCGTCCCTCACCTGGGCACACCTGAGCCCCCTGCTCCGCCTGGGCGCCCACCCCTGCTGGCTGCTGCTCTGGAACGTGCTCTTCTGGAAGTGACCGGACGGACACACGGACACGGGACGGACACACGGACACGGGACAGACACACGGACACGGGGACGGACACACGGACACGGGACGGACACCTCCAGAGCCCCCCATCCTCCCTCACCTGGGCACACCTGAGCCCCCTGCTCCGCCTGGGCGCCCACCCCTGCTGGCTGCTGCTCTGGAACGTGCTCTTCTGGAAGTGACCGGACGGACACACGGACACGGGACGGACACACGGACACGGGGACAGACACACGGACACACGGACACGGGACGGACACACGGACACGGGGACGGACACACGGACACGAGACGGACACACGGACACGGGGACGGACACACGGACACGGGGACAGACACCCCCAGAGCCCCCATCATCCCTCACCTGGGCACACCTGAGCCCCCTGCTCTGCCTGGGCGCCCACCCCTGCTGGCTGCTGCTCTGGAACGTGCTCTTCTGGAAGTGACCGGACGGACACACGGACACACGGACACGGGACGGACACACGGACACGGGGACGGACACCCCCAGAGCCCCCATCCTCCCTCACCTGGGCACACCTGAGCCCCCTGCTCTGCCTGGGCGCCCACCCCTGCTGGCTGCTGCTCTGGAACGTGCTCTTCTGGAAGTGACCGGACGGACGGGCGGACACGGGACGGACACACGGACACGGGGACAGACACGCGGACACGGGGATGGACACACGGACACACGGACACGGGACGGACACACGGACACGGGGACAGACACACTTACATGGGGACGGACACGCGGACACGGGATGGACACACGGACACGGGGATGGACACGTGGACACGGGACGGACACAGGGACGGACACACGGACACGGGGATGGACACACGGACACGGGATGGACACGCGGACACGGGACGGACACGCGGACATGGGACGGACACACGGACACGGGGACGGACACACGGACACGGGACGGACACGCGGACACGGGACGGACATGGGGACGGACACACTGACATGGGGACGGACACGTGGACATGGGGACGGACACGTGGACACGGGGACGGGCACACGGACACGGGGACAGACACGCAGACACACGGACAGACACGCGGACACGGGACAGACACGGGACGGACACCCAGACATGGGACGGACACATGGACACGGGACGGACACGGGACAGACACGCAGACACGGGGACGGACACACGGACACGGGACGGACACACGGACACACGGGACGGACACGGGGACGGACACGCGGACAGAGCCCCTGATGACACATGGACACGCGGACGGACTCCTGGACACACGGACAGAGCTGCAGATGGACGCACGGACAGAGCCCCTGACGGACGCACGGACACACAGACAGAGCTGCAGATGGACACACGGACAGAGCCCCTGACGGACGCACGGACACACGGACAGAGCTGCAGATGGACACACGGACAGAGCTGCAGATGGACATACAGACAGAGCCCTGATGGACGCACAGACAGAGCCCCTGGTGGACACACGGACGCACAGACAGAGCTGCAGATGGACACACGGACAGAGCTGCGGATGGACACACAGACAGAGCCCTGGTGGACGTACGGACAGAGCTGCAGATGGACACACGGACAGAGCTGCGGATGGACACACAGACAGAGCCCCTGGTGGACACACGGACGCACGGACAGAGCTGCAGATGGACACACGGACAGAGCTGCGGATGGACACACAGACAGAGCCCTGGTGGACGTACGGACGCACGGACAGAGCTGCAGATGGACACACGGACAGAGCTGCAGATGGACACACGGACAGAGCCCCTGATGGACACACGGACAGAGTCGCAGATGGACACACGGACAAACGGACAGACCCCCCCCAACCCAAGCCCCGCCCCCCAGCCCCGGGGGCCGCCCAGGCCCCGCCCCCAGTTCCCCCCCCAGAGCAAGGCCCCAGGAGGGGGCGGGGCTCAGCTGGGACCCCCCCCAGGGGGGCGGAGCCATCGCTGTGGCCCCGCCCAGCCCCGGGACCCCCAACTGGGGGATTGGGGGGGAACCATGTGGGGGGCGTGGCTTCTGTTCAGGGGCGTGGTTCGTTTGGGGCGTGGCTTTTGTACAGGGGCGTGGTTAATTTGGGGCGGAGCATTTAATGATGGGCGTGATTGGACGGTGGGCGTGGCTTCTCTACAGGGGCGTGGTCAATGTGTACGGTGTATTCAACAATGGGCGTGGTTTGACTATGGGCGTGGCTTTTGTACAGGGGCGTGGTTAATTTGGGGCGGAGCATTTAATGATGGGCGTGATTGGACGGTGGGCGTGGCTTTTCTACAGGGGCGTGGTCAATGTGTACGGTGTATTCAACAATGGGCGTGGTTTGACTATGGGCGTGGCTTTTGTACAGGGGCGTGGTTAATTTGGGGCGGAGCATTTAATGATGGGCGTGATTGGAAGGTGGGCGTGGCTTTTCTACAGGGGCGTGGTCAATGTGCGGGGTATTCAACAAGGGGCGTGGTTTGACGGTGGGCGTGGCTTTTGTACAGAGGCGTGGTCAATGTGGGGGTATTCAACAAGGGGCGTGGTTTAACTGTGGATGTGGCTTTTATACAGGGGCGTGGTCAATGTGGGCGGGGCGTTCAACAAGGCGTGGCTTGACGGTGGGCGTGGCTCCTCTACACGGGCGTGGTTAATTTGGGGCGGGGCACTTAACGAGGGGCGTGGTTTAGAGCTGGGCGTGGCTTCTGTACCGCTGCGCGTCCGGTTTGGGGCGGGGCTTTTGCCGGTGGGCGTGGTTTTGCCGGTGGGCGTGGCCTGTGCGCTTCTCCCGCCGTTCCGCCGGGGGGCGCCGCAATAAAACCCGTCAGCGGCGGGTCACGTGCGTGTCGGTGACGTCACTCCCGCCGTCCCTGCGTCACTTCCGGGGCGTCGCGGCGCGTCCCCTCGACCTCGGCGATGGCGGCGCTGCGGGGCCTGCGGGGCCTCCCGGGGCTGCGGCTGCTCCCGGGCCCGCCGCGGCCCGGCCTCGCCGCCCGCGCGCTGCTGCGGCCCCGGGGCTGCCCCGCCGGCGGCCCCGGCACGGTGAGTGCGGGCCCCGGCCGCGGGAAGGTCACGGCGGGCGGCGGGCCCGGGGCCGCCCCCTCACGGGCACGGCGCGGCCTCGGCGCCCGGCACGGCGTCCGCCCCGCGCCGAGCTCCCCGGCGCTGCCCGGCGGCTCTCGGTGCCTGCC
Organism: Anomalospiza imberbis; assembly: GCF_031753505.1. Classification (NCBI taxonomy): domain Eukaryota; kingdom Metazoa; phylum Chordata; class Aves; order Passeriformes; family Viduidae; genus Anomalospiza; species Anomalospiza imberbis. The sequence goes on from NC_089681.1 coordinate 2,398,859, forward strand.
CCGCTGCGCCCGGTGCCCCCCAGCCGCGCTTCCCGGTGCCCCCGGGCCCTTTGCCCACCCTGCTCGGTGCCCCCGGTTCCCGGTGCCCCCGGTTCCCGGTGCCCCCGGTGCCTTTGCCCGCCCTGCTCGGTGTCCCCGGTTCCCGGTGCCCCCGGTCCCTTTGCCCTCCCGGTTCCCGGTGTCCCCGGTTCCCGGTGCCCTCGGTCCCTTTGCCCTCCCAGTTCCCGGTGTCCCCGGTTCCCGGTGCCCCCGGTCCCTTTGCCCTCCCGGTTCCCGGTGTCCCCGGTTCCCGGTGCCCCCGGTGCCTTTGCCCGCCCTGCTCGGTGTCCCCGGTTCCCGGTGCTCCCGGTTCCCGGTGCCCCCGGTGCCCCCGGGCCCTTTGCCCACCCTGCTCGGTGCCCCCGGTTCCCGGTGTCCCCGGTTCCCGGTGCCCCCGGGCCCTTTGCCCACCCGGTTCCCGGTGCCCCCGGTCCTTTTGCCCACCCTGCTTGGCCTCCCCGGTTCCCGCTGTCCCCGGTTCCCGGTGTCCCCGGTTCCCGGTGCCCCCGGTCCCTTTGCCCACCCTGCTCGGCCTCTCCGGTTCCCGGTGTCCCCGTTTCCCGGTGCCCCCGGCCCCTTTGCCCGCCCGGTTCCCGGTGCCCCCGGTTCCTCTCCCAGCCCCTCCCGGTTCCCGGTTCCCCCGGTCCCCTCTCCCGGTGCCCCCGGTTCCCCTCCCAGCCCCTCTCGGTTCCCGGTGCCCCCGGCCCCTTTGCCCACCCGGTTCCCGGTGTCCCCGGTTCCTCTCCCAGCCCCTCCCGGTTCCCGGTGTCCCCGGTCCCCTCTCCCGGTGCCCCCGGTTCTCCCCTCCCGTTGGGCGCGGGCTCCCCGGGAGTTGTCCCCCCGCGGTGCCCTCTGCCCGCCCTTCCCGCTGTTCCTCCCATTCTCCCTGTTCCCGGTATTCCCGGTCATTCGGGTATTCCCCCTGTTTCCGGTATTCCTGCTCTTCCTCCCGTTCCCGTTATTCCCGGTGATTCCGGTATTCCCGCTGTTCCCGTTCCTCCCGTTCCCGGTATTCCCGGCTAATCCCTTATTCCCATTTTCGCTGTTCCCGTTCCTCTTGTTCCCGGTAATTCCGGTATTCCCGCTGTTCCCGTTCCTGGTATTCCAGGCGAATCCATTATTCCCATTTTCGCTGTTCCCGCTGTTCCTGTTCCCGCTGTTCCCGCTGTTCCCGCTGTTCCCGCTGATCCCATTCCCGGTATTCCCGGCAATTCCATTATTCCCATTTTCGCTGTTCCGCTGTTCCCGCTGTTCCCGTTCCCGGTATTCCCGCTGTTCCCGGTATTCCCGCTGTCCCCGGGACCCCCCCCCCCCACCCCACTGCTTTTGTCCCCCCTCCCCCGACACGTGGGGTCCCCGGTGTCCCCCCAGGTGTCCCTGTCCCCCCCAGGTGTCCCTGACCCGGGTGTCCCCCCAGGTGTCCCCCCAGGTGTCCCTGACCCGGGTGTCCCCCCAGGTGTCCCCCCAGGTGTCCCCCCAGGTGTCCCTGTCCCCCCAGGTGTCCCCGTCCCCCCCAGGTGTCCCTGACCCAGGTGTCCCTGACCCCCAGGTGTCCCCCCAGGTGTCCCTCCAGGTGTCCCTGACCCCCCGTGTCCCCCCAGGTGTCCCTGTCCCCCCCAGGTGTCCCTGACCCCCAGGTGTCCCTGACCCCCCCAGGTGTCCCTGAGCCCCCCGGGTGTCCCCCCAGGTGTCCCTGTCCCCCAGGTGTCCCTGACCCGGGTGTCCTGACCCCCCGTGTCCCCCCAGGTGTCCCCCCAGGTGTCCCCCCAGGTGTCCCTGACCCCCTGTGTCCCCCCAGGTGTCCCTGACCCCCCGTGTCCCCCCAGGTGTCCCTGTCCCCCCAGGTGTCCCCGTCCCCCCAGGTGTCCTGACCCCCCGTGTCCCCCCAGGTGTCCCTGTCCCCCCAGGTGTCCCTGTCCCCCCCAGGTGTCCTGACCCCCCGTGTCCCCCCAGGTGTCCCTGTCCCCCCAGGTGTCCCTGTCCCCCCCAGGTGTCCCTGACCCCCCGTGTCCCCCCAGGTGTCCCCGTCCCCCCAGGTGTCCTGACCCCCCGTGTCCCCCCAGGTGTCCCTGTCCCCCCAGGTGTCCCTGTCCCCCCCAGGTGTCCCTGACCCCCCGTGTCCCCCCAGGTGTCCCCGTCCCCCCAGGTGTCGCTGACCCCCCGTGTCCCCCCAGGTGTCCCTGACCCCCCCAGGTGTCCCTGACCCCCCGTGTCCCCCCAGGTGTCCCCGTCCCCCCAGGTGTCCCCGTCCCCCCAGGTGTCCCCGTCCCCCCAGGTGTCCTGACCCCCCGTGTCCCCCCAGGTGTCCCCGTCCCCCCAGGTGTCGCTGACCCCCCGTGTCCCCCCAGGTGTCCCTGACCCCCCCAGGTGTCCCTGACCCCCAGGTGTCCCCCCAGGTGTCCCCGTCCCCCCAGGTGTCCCTGTCCCCCCAGGTGTCCTGACCCCCCGTGTCCCCCCAGGTGTCCCTGTCCCCCCAGGTGTCCCCGTCCCCCCAGGTGTCCCCCCCAGGTGTCCCCCCAGGTGTCCCCCCAGGTGTCCCTGTCCCCCCAGGTGTCCCCGTCCCCCCAGGTGTCCCCCCCAGGTGTCCCCCCCAGGTGTCCCCCCAGGTGTCCCCCCAGGTGTCCCTGTCCCCCCCAGGTGTCCCTGACCCCCCCGTGTCCCCGTCCCCCCAGGTGTCCCTGTCCCCCCCAGGTGTCCCTGACCCCCCGTGTCCCCCCCAGGTGTCCCTGACTCCCCATGTCCCCCCCAGGTGTCCCCGTCCCCCCAGGTGTCCCCGTCCCCCCAGGTGTCCTGACCCCCAGGTGTCCCCCCAGGTGTCCCCGTCCCCCCAGGTGTCCTGACCCCCCGTGTCCCCCCAGGTGTCCCTGTCGTCCCTCCCGGGCCGCTCCCGCTCCCGCTGCCGGCGGGCTCTGGCCGTGCTGGGGGCGGTGGCCGGGGGGGGGGTCCCTGGCGGTGGCGCTGTCCCTGTCCCTCGGGGGGGGCCCCGTGAGCGCGGGGGAGCTGGAGCTGCACCCCCCGAGCCTGCCCTGGAGCCACGGCGGCTACCTGGAGGCGCTGGACCACGCCAGGTGAGGGGGCACGGGGGTTTGGGGGGTCCTGGGGGGGTCCTGGAGGCGCTGGACCACGCCAGGTGAGGGGGCACGGGGGTTTGGGGGGTCCTGGGGGGGTCCTGGGGGCGCTGGACCACGCCAGGTGAGGGGGCACGGGGGTTTGGGGGGTCCTGGGGGGGTCCTGGAGGCGCTGGACCACGCCAGGTGAGGGGGCACGGGGGTTTGGGGGGTCCTGGGGGGGTCCTGGGGGCGCTGGACCACGCCAGGTGAGGGGGCACGGGGGTTTGGGGGGTCCTGGGGGGGTCCTGGAGGCGCTGGACCACGCCAGGTGAGGGGGCACGGGGGTTTGGGGGGTTTGGGGGGTCCTGGGGGCGCTGGACCACACCAGGTGAGGGGACACGGGGGTTTGGGGGGTCCTGGGGGGGTCCTGGAGGCGCTGGACCACGCCAGGTGAGGGGGCACGGGGGGTCCTGGGGGGTCCTGGAGGCGCTGGACCACGCCAGGTGAGGGGGGACAAGGGGGTCCTGGGGGGTCCTGGGGGGTCCTGGGGGGGTCCTGAGAGCGCTGGACCACGCCAGGTGAGGGGGGACAAGGGGGTTTGGGGGGTTTGGGGGGTCCTGGTGGCGCTGGACCACGCCAGGTGAGGGGGGACAAGGGGGTCTGGGGGGGTTTGGGGGGTCCTGGGGGGTCCTGGGGGGGTCCTGGAGGCGCTGGACCACGCCAGGTGAGGGGGCACGGGGGTCCTGGGGGGGTTTGGGGGGTCCTGGGGGCGCTGGACCACGCCAGGTGAGGGGGGACAAGGGGGTTTGGGGGGGTCCTGGGGGGTTTGGGGGGTCCTGGGGGCACTGGACCACGCCAGGTGAGGGGGGACAAGGGGGTTTGGGGGGTCCTGGGGGGTTTGGGGGGTCCTGGGGGCACTGGACCACGCCAGGTGAGGGGGGACAAGGGGGTCCTGGGGGGTTTGGGGGGTCCTGGGGGGGTTTGGGGTGTCCGGGGGGGGTCCTGGGGGCGCTGGACCACGCCAGGTGAGGGGGGACGGGGGGGACAAGGGGGTTTGGGAGGTCCTGGGGGGACAAGGGGGGGTTTGGGGGGTCCTGGTGGTGCTGAATCACGCCAGGTGAGGGGGTTTGGGGTCTGTGGGGGTTTGGGGTCCCTGGAGCACAGCAGGTAATGGGGGTGTAGGGATTTGGGGTCACGGGTTTGGGGTCTCTGGGGCACAGCAGGTAACGGGGGTGTGGGGGTTTGGGGTCTTGGGGGGTCCCTGGGGGGATTTGGGGTCCCTGGGTCTGTGGGGGTTTGGGGTCCCTGGGGTCTGTGGGGATTTGGGGTCTCGGGGGGTCCCTGGGGGGTTTGGGGTCCCTGGGGATTTGGGGTCTCTGGGGGTCTGTGGGGGTTTGGGGTCTCGGGGGGTCCCTGGGGGGTTTGGGGTCTGTGGGGATTTGGGGTCTGTGGGGGTTTGGGGTCTGTGGGGATTTGGGGTCCCTGGGGCACAGCAGCTGTGGGGGTCCCGGGGGTCTGGGCCCTGTCCCTGCCGCGTGCACAGCCGGATTTTGGGGTCTGGGACCCCTCTGTGTGCAGGGGGTGCCGGGTGCTTTTGGGGTGATTTGGGGTATTTTGGGGTGATTTTGGGGCCTCTGTCCCCGCAGTGTCCGCAGGGGGTTCCAGGTGGTTTTGGGGTGGTTTTGGGGTGATTTTTTGGGTGGTTTTGGGGTATTTTGGGGTGATTTTGGTGTCTCTGTGTCCCCGCAGTGTCCGCAGGGGGTTCCAGGTGGTTTTGGGGTGATTTTGGGGTGGTTTTGGGTGATTTGGGGTGATTTTGGGGTCTCTGTGTCCCCGCAGTGTCCGCAGGGGGTTCCAGGTGGTTTTGGGGTGATTTTTGGGTTGTTTTGGGGTGATTTTGGGGTGATTTTGGGGTCTCTGTGTCCCCGCAGTGTCCGCAGGGGGTTCCAGGTGATTTTGGGGTTATTTTTGGGGTGGTTTTGGGGTATTTTGGGGTGATTTTGGGGTCTCTCTGTCCCCGCAGTGTCCGCAGGGGGTTCCAGGTGATTTTGGGGTATTTTGGGGTTATTTTGGGGTGATTTTGGGTGATTTTGGTGTCTGTGTCCCCGCAGTGTCCGCAGGGGGTTCCAGGTGGTTTTGGGTTATTTTGGGGTTATTTTTGGGTGGTTTTGTGGTATTTTGGGGTGATTTTGGGGTCTCTGTCCCCGCAGTGTCCGCAGGGGGTTCCAGGTGATTTGGGGGTTATTTTTGGGGTGGTTTTGGGGTATTTTGGGGTGATTTTGGGGTCTCTGTCCCCGCAGTGTCCGCAGGGGGTTCCAGGTGGTTTTGGGGTTGTTTTTGGGTGATTTTTGGGTTGTTTTGGGGTATTTTGGGGTGATTTTGGGGTCTCTCTGTCCCCGCAGTGTCCGCAGGGGGTTCCAGGTGGTTTTTGGGTGGTTTTTGGGGTATTTTGGGGTGATTTTGGGGTGATTTTGGGGTGATTTTGGGGTCTCTCTGTCCCCGCAGTGTCCGCAGGGGGTTCCAGGTGATTTTTGGGTTGTTTTGGGGTTGTTTTGGGTGATTTTGGGGTCTCTGTCCCCGCAGTGTCCGCAGGGGGTTCCAGGTGATTTGGGGGTTATTTTTGGGGTGGCTTTGGGTGATTTGGGGTGATTTTGGGGTCTCTGTCCCCGCAGTGTCCGCAGGGGGTTCCAGGTGGTTTTGGGGTTATTTTTGGGTTGTTTTGGGGTATTTTGGGGTGATTTTGGGGTCTCTGTCCCCGCAGTGTCCGCAGGGGGTTCCAGGTGGTTTTGGTGTTATTTTTGGGTGGTTTTGGGGTATTTTTGGGTGATTTTGGGGTCTCTGTGTCCCCGCAGTGTCCGCAGGGGGTTCCAGGTGGTTTTGGGGTTGTTTTGGGGTGATTTTTGGGTTTTTTTGGGTGATTTTTGGGTGATTTTGGGGTCTCTCTGTCCCCGCAGTGTCCGCAGGGGGTTCCAGGTGGTTTTGGTGTTATTTTTGGGTGGTTTTGGGGTATTTTTGGGTGATTTTGGGGTCTCTGTGTCCCCGCAGTGTCCGCAGGGGGTTCCAGGTGGTTTTGGGGTTGTTTTGGGGTGATTTTTGGGTTTTTTTTGGGTGATTTTTGGGTGATTTTGGGGTCTCTCTGTCCCCGCAGTGTGCGCAGGGGGTTCCAGGTGGTTTTTGGGTTATTTTGGGGTTGTTTTTGGGTTGTTTTGGGTGATTTGGGGTGATTTTGGTGTCTCTGTGTCCCACACAGTGTCCGCAGGGGGTTCCAGGTGATTTTTGGGTGGTTTTGGGGTTATTTTTGGGTGATTTTGGGGTGATTTTGGTGTCTCTGTGTCCCCGCAGTGTGCGCAGGGGGTTCCAGGTGGTTTTTGGGTTATTTTGGGGTTGTTTTTGGGTGGTTTTGGGTGATTTTGGGTGATTTTGGGGTCTCTCTGTCCCCGCAGTGTCCGCAGGGGGTTCCAGGTGATTTTGGGGTTGATTTTGGGGTGATTTTGGGGTATTTTGGGGTGATTTTGGTGTCTGTGTCCCCGCAGTGTCCGCAGGGGGTTCCAGGTGGTTTTGGTGTTATTTTTGGGGTGTTTTGGGTGATTTTGGGGTGATTTTGGGGTCTCTCTGTCCCCGCAGTGTGCGCAGGGGGTTCCAGGTGGTTTTGGGGTTATTTTTGGGGTTGTTTTGGGGTATTTTGGGGTGATTTTGTTGTCTCTGTCCCCGCAGTGTCCGCAGGGGGTTCCAGGTGATTTTAGGGTTATTTTTGGGGTGGTTTTGGGGTATTTTGGGGTGATTTTGGGGTCTCTGTGTCCCCGCAGTGTCCGCAGGGGGTTCCAGGTGGTTTTGGGGTGGTTTTGGGGTGATTTTTGGGTGGTTTTGGGGTGATTTTGGGGTCTCTCTGTCCCCGCAGTGTGCGCAGGGGGTTCCAGGTGATTTTGGGGTTATTTTTGGGGTGATTTTAGGGTATTTTTGGGTGATTTTGGGGTCTCTGTGTCCCCGCAGTGTCCGCAGGGGGTTCCAGGTGTACCGCCAGGTGTGCTCCGCCTGTCACTCCATGGAGTTCGTGGCCTTCCGGAACCTCATCGGCGTCACCCACAGCGAGGCCGAGGCCAAGGCGCTGGCAGAGGAGGTGACCCCGGGACCCCTGCCCCCCCTGCCACGCCCGCTGTCCCTGCTGCCACCCGCAGTGTCCCTGTCCTGCTGTCCCCGGTGTCCCCGGTGTCCCTGTCCTGCTGTCCCTGCTGCCACCCGCAGTGCCCGCAGTGTCCTGCTGTCCCCGGTGTCCCCACTGTCCCTGTCCCACCATTCCCAGTGTCCCACTGTCCCTGTCCTGCTGTCCCCAGTGTCCCAGTGTCCCACTGTCCCTGTCCTGCTGTCCCCGCTGTCCCCAGTGTCCCTGTCCTGCTGTCCCCGGTGTCCCTGTCCTGCTGTCCCTGTCCTGCTGTCCCCAGTGTCCCAGTGTCCCACTGTCCCTGTCCTGCTGTCTCTGGTGTCCCCGGTGTCCCACTGTCCCTGTCCTGCTGTCCCTGTCCTGCTGTCCCTGGTGTCCCCAGTGTCCCCAGTGTCCCTGTCCTGGTGTCCCCGGTGTCCCCCATGTCCCCAGTGTCCCAGTGTCCCTGTCCCACCATTCCTGGTGTCCCCAGTGTCCCAGTGTCCCTGTCCTGCTGTCCCTGGTGTCCCCAGTGTCCCCAGTGTCCCTGTCCTGCTGTCCCCACTGTCCCCAGTGTCCCAGTGTCCCAGTGTCCCTGTCCTGCTGTCCCCAGTGTCCCACTGTCCCTGTCCTGCTGTCCCCGGTGTCCCTGTCCTGCTGTCCCCAGTGTCCCCAGTGTCCCAGTGTCCCTGTCCCACCATTCCTGGTGTCCCAGTGTCCCTGTCCTGCTGTCCCCGGTGTCCTGCTGGCTCCATCCCAGTGTCCCCACCCTGCTGTCCTGGTCCCTGTCTCACCTGTCCATGTCTCACCTGTCCATGCCTCACCGTTGTCTCACCTGTCTCACCTGTCCATGTCTCACCTGTGTCACTTGTCCCTGTCCGTGCAGGTGGAGGTGCAGGACGGCCCCGATGAGAACGGGGAGATGTTCCTGTGTCTCACCTGTCTCACCTGTCCATGTCTCACCTGTGTCTCACCTGTGTCTCACCTGTCCGTGTCTCACCTGTCTCACCTGTGTCTTACCTGTCCATGTCTCCCCTGTCTCACCTGTCTCACCTGTCTCACCTGTCCGTGTCTCACCTGTCCCACAGGTGGAGGTGCAGGACGGCCCCGATGAGAACGGGGAGATGTTCCTGTGTCTCACCTGTCCATGTCTCACCTGTCCATGTCTCACCTGTCCGTGTCTCACCTGTCCCACAGGTGGAGGTGCAGGACGGCCCCGATGAGAACGGGGAGATGTTCCTGTGTGTCCCCTGTGTCTCACCTGTCCATGTCTCACCTGTCTCACCTGTGTCTTACCTGTCCATGTCTCCCCTGTCTCACCTGTCTCACCTGTCTCACCTGTCCGTGTCTCACCTGTCCCACCAGGTGGAGGTGCAGGACGGCCCCGATGAGAACGGGGAGATGTTCCTGTGTCTCACCTGTGTCTCACCTGTGTCTCACCTGTCCATGTCTCACCTGTCTCACCTGTCCGTGTCTCACCTGTCCCACCAGGTGGAGGTGCAGGACGGCCCCGATGAGAACGGGGAGATGTTCCTGTGTCTCACCTGTCCATGTCTCACCTGTCCATGTCTCACCTGTCCGTGTCTCACCTGTCCCACAGGTGGAGGTGCAGGACGGCCCCGATGAGAACGGGGAGATGTTCCTGTGTGTCCCCTGTGTCTCACCTGTCCATGTCTCACCTGTCTCACCTGTGTCTTACCTGTCCATGTCTCCCCTGTCTCACCTGTCTCACCTGTCTCACCTGTCCGTGTCTCACCTGTCCCACCAGGTGGAGGTGCAGGACGGCCCCGATGAGAACGGGGAGATGTTCCTGTGTCTCACCTGTGTCTCACCTGTGTCTCACCTGTCTCACCTGTCCATGTCTCACCTGTCCATGTCTCACCTGTCTCACCTGTCCGTGTCTCACCTGTCCCACAGGTGGAGGTGCAGGACGGCCCCGATGAGAACGGGGAGATGTTCCTGTGTCTCCCCTGTGTGTCCCCTGTGTCTCACCTGTCTGTCTCACCTGTCCATGTCTCACCTGTCCATGTCTCACCTGTCTCACCTGTGTCACCTGTCCGTGCAGGTGGAGGTGCAGGACGGCCCTGATGAGAACGGGGAGATGTTCCTGCGGCCCGGGAAGATCTCCGATTATTTCCCCAAGCCCTACCCCAACCCCGAGGCCGCGCGGGCGGCCAACAACGGCGCGCTGCCCCCCGACCTCAGCTACATCGTCAACGCCCGGTGAGGGGGGCTCTGGGGGTCCTGGGGGGTCCTGGGGGGCTTGGGGGGCTTCTGGGGTCACCCCACAATGGCGCGCTGCCCCCCGACCTCAGCTACATCGTCAACGCCCGGTGAGGGCTGAGGGGGTCCTGGGGGACTCAGGGGTCCTGGGGGGCTTTGGGGGGCTTGGGGGTCCTGGGGTCTCGGGGGTCCTGGGGGGCTCTGGGGGATCCTGGGGGGCTCTGGGGTCACCCCACAGCGGGGCGCTGCCCCCCGACCTCAGCTACATCGTCAACGCCCGGTGAGGGGCACGGGGGTCCTGGGGGCCTCTGGGGGGCTTTGGGGGCTCAGGGGTCCTGGGGGTCCTGGGGGGCTCAGGGGTCCTGGGGGTCCTGGGGGGCTTGGGGGGATCCTGGGGGGCTTGGGGGGCTTCGGGGTCACCCCACAACGGGGCGCTGCCCCCCGACCTCAGCTACATCGTCAATGCCCGGTGAGGGCTGAGGGGGTCCTGGGGGGCTTTGGGGGTCCTGGGGGGCTCAGGGGGTCCTGGGGGGCTTTGGGGGGCTCTGGGGTCACCCCACAACGGCGCGCTGCCCCCCGACCTCAGCTACATCGTCAACGCCCGGTGAGGGGCTCGGGGGTCCTGGGGGGCTCTGGGGGGTCCTGGGGGGCTCTGGGGGTCCTGGGGGGCTTTGGGGGGTCCTGGGGGGCTTTGGGGGGCTTTGGGGGGCTCTGGGGTCACCCCACAGCGGCACGCTGCCCCCCGACCTCAGCTACATCGTCAACACCCGGTGAGGGGGGCTCTGGGGGTCCTGGGGGGCTTTGGGGGGCTCAGGGGTCCTGGGGGGCTTTGGGGTGCTTTGGGGGTCCTGGGGTCTCGGGGGTCCTGGGGGGCTCAGGGGTCCTGGGGGTTTTTTGGGGGCTTTGGGGGGCTCTGGGGTCACCCCACAACGGCGCGCTGCCCCCCGACCTCAGCTACATCGTCAACGCCCGGTGAGGGGCACGGGGGGCTTTGACCCCGTTATTGACCCCGTTATTGACCCCATTGACCCTGTTATTGATCCCATTGACCCCGTTATTGACCCTGTTATTGACGCCATTGATTCTGTTATTGACCCTGTTATTGATCCCATTGATCCCATTATTGATCCCGTTATTGATCCTGTTATTGATCCCATTGACACCGTTATTGACCCTGTTATTGATGCCATTGATCCCGTTATTGATCCCATTGACCCAGTTATTGATCCCGTTATTGACCCCGTTATTGACCCCGTTATTGATCCCATTATTGACACCATTGATCCCATTATTGACCCCGTTATTGACCCCATTATTGATCCCATTGACCCCGTTATTGACCCCATTATTGACCCTGTTATTGACCTTCTTATTGACCCCGTTATTGATCCCGTCACTGACCCCAGTATTAACCCTTTAGGCACGGGGGCGAGGACTACGTGTTCGCCCTGCTCACGGGGTGCTGTGACCCTGTTATTGATCCCATTGATCCCGTTATTGATCCCGTTATTGACCCCGTTATTGATCCCATTGATCCTGTTATTGATCCCGTTATTGATCCCATTGATCCCGTTATCGATCCTGTCACTGACCCCAGTATTAACCCTTTAGGCACGGGGGCGAGGACTACGTGTTCGCCCTGCTCACGGGGTGCTGTGACCCCGTTATTGATCCCATTGATCCCGTTATTGATCCCATTATTGATCCCGTTATTGATCCCGTTATTGATCCTGTTATTGATCCCATTGACACCGTTATTGACCCTGTTATTGATGTCATTGATCCCGTTATTGATCCCGTTATTGACCATGTTATTGATCCCATTATTGACGCCGTTATTGACCCCGTTATTGACCCCGTTATTGATGCCATTGATCCCGTTATTGATCCCATTATTGACCCCATTATTGATCCTGTTATTGATCCCATTGACCCAATTATTGACCCCGTTATTGATGCCATTGATTCTGTTATTGATCCTGTTATTGACCCTGTTATTGACCTTGTTATTGACCCTGTTATTGACCTTCTTATTGACCCCGTTATTGATCCCGTCACTGACCCCAGTATTAACCCTTTAGGCATGGGGGCGAGGACTACATGTTCGCCCTGCTTACGGGGTGCTGTGACCCTGTTATTGATCCCATTGATCCCGTTATTGATCCCGTTATTGACCCCGTTATTGATCCCATTGATCCTGTTATTGATCCCGTTATCGACCCTGTTATTGACCTTCTTATTGACCCCGTTATTGATCCCGTCACTGACCCCAGTATTAACCCTTTAGGCACGGGGGCGAGGACTACGTGTTCGCCCTGCTCACGGGGTGCTGTGACCCTGTTATTGATCCCATTGATCCCGTTATTGATCCCGTTATTGACCCCGTTATTGATCCCATTGATCCTGTTATTGATCCCGTTATTGATCCCATTGATCCGTTATCGATCCTGTCACTGACCCCAGTATTAACCCTTTAGGCACGGGGGCGAGGACTACGTGTTCGCCCTGCTCACGGGTGCTGTGACCCCGTTATTGATCCCATTGATCCCGTTATTGACCATGTCATTGACCCCGTTATTGACCCCGTTATTGATCCCGTTATTGATCCCGTCACTGACCCCAGTATTAACCCTTTAGGCACGGGGCGAGGACTACGTGTTCGCCCTGCTCACGGGGTACTGCGACGCCCCCCCGGGGGTCTCGCTGAGGGAGGGGCTCCACTACAACCCCTACTTCCTGGCCAGGCCATCGGCATGGCCCCCCCCCATCTACGACGAGGTGCTGGAGTACGACGACGGTACGGGCCTGGGGGGGCTTGGGGGGCTTGAAGGGGCCTTTGGACTGGGGGGCAGGTGGGAGGGGTCTGGGGGGGGCGGCTAGGGGGTCCTGGGAGGGGTCTGGGGGTGCCCCGGGAGGCCCTGGCTCATGCTGGGTCCTGGGGGTGTCAGGGGGTTCAGGAAGGGTCTGGGCAGCTCTGAGGGGGCCTGGGGTGACATTGGGGTACAGGGGGGTCCTGAGGGGGTGGGGGGGGGTCTGTGGGGGTCAGAGGAGGTCCCTGGGGGGCTTTGACCACACCAGGTATTGGGGGGGGGGGGGGGGGGGGTCCTGGGATCTGGGGGTCCCGGTGGGGTCCAGGGGGTCCCGGTGGGATCCACGGGGTCCCGGTGGGCTCTGTTGGCTCTCGGGGGGTCCCGGTGGGGTCCAGGGGGTCCCAGTGGGCTCTGTTGGCTCTCGGGGGGTCCCGGTGGGCTCTGTGGGGGTCTCACTGCCCGTGTCCCCCCAAGGGACCCCGGCCACCATGTCCCAGATCGCCAAGGACGTTTGCACCTTCCTGCGCTGGGCGGCCGAGCCCGAGCACGACCACCGCAAGAAGATGGGCCTCAAGGTGGGGCTGGGGGCTGGGGGGGCCTCAAGATGGGGCTGGGGGGGCCTCAAGGTGGGGCTGGGGGGGCCTCAAGGTGGGGCTGGGGGCTCAGAGGGGTCTGAAGGTGGGGCTGGGGGGGCCTCAAGGTGGGGCTGGGGGCTGGGGGGGGATTCAGGGTGGGGCTGGGGGCTCAGAGGGGATTCGGGGGGGGCTGAGGGGGCCTTAAGGTGGGGCTGGGGGCTGGGGGGGCCTCAAGGTGGGGCTGGGGGGGCCTCAAGGTGGGGCTGGGGGGGCCTCAAGGTGGGGCTGGGGGCTCAGAGGGGATTCGGGGGGGGGCTGGGGGCTCAGAGGGGATTCGGGGGGGGCTGAGGGGGCCTTAAGGTGGGGCTGGGGGCTCAGAGGGGTCTGAAGGTGGGGCTGGGGGGACTCAGGGTGGGGTGGGGGCGCTTGGGAGGGTCTCAGTGCGGGGTTTGGGGGCTGGAGGGACTCGGGGTGGGGCTGGGGGCTCAGTGGTGGTGGTGGTGGGGGGGGGTCTCTCAAGGTGGGGCTAGGGGGGCCTCAGGGTGGCTTGGGGCTCTCAGGGGGGCTCGGGACCCCTTTGCTCTGCCCCCCTGACCGCCGTGCCCCAGGTGCTGCTGATCTCGGGGCTCCTCGTGCCCCTGCTGTACTACATGAAGCGGCACAAGTGGGCGCTGCTCAAGAGCAGGAAGATGTTCTATCGGCCCCCCAAGTAGGGCCCGCGCCCCAGAACCGGGCTCCGGGGGGGCCCCCGAGCTCCCGGCCCCCCACGCAGCGGGGGGGGGGGGGGAGGGGAGGGGCATTTGGGGGGGGTCCTCGCCCCCCACCTCGTGTTCGACCCCAGCCTCGGCCCCCGCGGGGCTGCGGGGTGGGAATAAAGTCTGGGGTTCCACCGGAGAGACCCGTGTGGGGCTGGGCGTGTGTGGGGCTGGGTGTGTGTGGGGCTGGGTCTGTCCTTGGTGTGGGGCTGGGCGTGTGTGGGGCTGGGTGTGTGTGGGGCTGGGTGTGTGTGGGGCTGGGCGTGTGTGGGGCTGGGCGTCTGTGGGGCTGGGTGTGTGTGGGGCTGGGCGTGTGTGGGGCTGGGTGTGTGTGGGGCTGGGCGTGTGTGGGGCTGGGTCTGACCTTGCTGTGGGGCTGGGTGTGTGTGGGGCTGGGCGTGTGTGGGGCTGGGTGTGTGGGGGGCTGGGTCTGTCCTTGGTGTGGGGCTGGGTCTGTGTGGGGCTGGGTCTGTCCTTGGTGTGGGGCTGGGTCTGTGTGGGGCTGGGTCTGTCCTTGGTGTGGGGCTGGGCGTGTGTGGGGCTGGGTCTGTGCGGGGCTGGGCGTGTGTGGGGCTGGGTCTGACCTTGCTGTGGGGCTGGGTGTGTGTGGGGCTGGGCGTGTGTGGGGCTGGGCGTGTGTGGGGCTGGGTGTGTGGGGGGCTGGGTCTGTCCTTGGTGTGGGGCTGGGTGTGTGTGGGGCTGGGTGTGTGTGGGGCTGGGCGTGTGTGGGGCTGGGTGTGTGTGGGGCTGGGTCTGTCCTTGGTGTGGGGCTGGGCGTGTGTGGGGCTGGGTGTGTGTGGGGCTGGGTGTGTGTGGGGCTGGGCGTGTGTGGGGCTGGGTCTGACCTTGCTGTGGGGCTGGGTCTGTGCGGGGCTGGGCGTGTGCGGGGCTGGGTCTGTCCTTGGTGTGGGGCTGGGCGTGTGTGGGGCTGGGTCTGTCTTTGGTGTGGGGCTGGGTGTGTGTGGGACTGGGTGTGTGTGGGACTGGGTGTGTGTGGGGCTGGGTGTGTCCTTGCTGTGGGGCTGGGCGTGTGTGGGGCTGGGTCTGTGTGGGGCTGGGTGTGTGTGGGGCTGGGTCTGTCCTTGGTGTGGGGCTGGGTCTGTGTGGGGCTGGGTCTGTGTGGGGCTGGGTCTGTCCTTGCTGTGGGGCTGGGTCTGTGTGGGGCTGGGTCTGTGTGGGGCTGGGTCTGTCCTTGCTGTGGGGCTGGCAGTGGGGCTGGGTGTGTGTGGGGCTGGGTGTGTGTGGGGCTGGGTGTGTGTGGGGCTGGGCGTGTGTGGGGCCGGGTCTGTCCTTGCTGTGGGGCTGGGCGTGTGTGGGGCTGGGTCTGTGTGGGGCTGGGTGTGTGTGGGGCCGGGTCTGTCCTTGCTGTGGGGCTGGGTGTGTGTGGGGCCGGGTCTGTCCTTGGTGTGGGGCTGGCAGTGGGGCTGGGCGTGTGTGGGGCTGGGCGTGTGTGGGGCTGGGTCTGTCCTTGGTGTGGGGCTGGGCGTGTGTGGGGCTGGGTCTGTGTGGGGCTGGGTGTGTGTGGGGCTGTGGCTGTGCGGTGCTGGGTGTGTGTGGGGCTGGGTCCGTCCTTGGTGTGGGGCTGGGTGTGTGTGGGGCTGGGTCTGTCCTTGCTGTGGGGCTGGGTGTGTGTGGGGCTGGGTGTGTGTGGGGCTGTGTCTGTCCTTGGTGTGGGGCTGGGCGTGTGTGGGGCTGGGCGTGTGTGGGGCTGGGTCTGTCCTTGCTGTGGGGCTGGGTGTGTGTGGGGCTGGGTGTGTGTGGGGCTGGGTCTGTCCTTGCTGTGGGGCTGGGTGTGTGTGGGGCTGGGTGTGTGTGGGGCTGTGTCTGTCCTTGGTGTGGGGCTGGGTGTGTGTGGGGCTGTGTCTGTGTGGGGCTGGGTCTGTCCTTGCTGTGGGGCTGGGCGTGTGTGGGGCTGGGTCTGTGTGGGGCTGGGTCTGTCCTTGCTGTGGGGCTGGGTGTGTGTGGGGCTGGGTCTGTCCTTGCTGTGGGGCTGGCAGTGGGGCTGAGTCTGTCTGCTGCGTCCCCACCGCAGCCCCCGCTGGCTTTGGGCTCATTCAGCACCAGCTCCCCTTGACCCATCCCGAGAGTGACCTGTGTCCCCTCCATGTCCCCATCCCTGTCCCTGTCCCCTCCACGTCCCTGTCCCTGTCACTGTCCCCATCCCGAGAGTGACCTCTGTCCCCTCCATGTCCCCTCCCTGTCCCTGTCCCTGTCCCTGTCCCCATCCCCGTCATTGTCCCCATGTCCCTGTCCCCACAATGGTGGCCATGCTAGGGTGATTCCCGTGTCCCCGTCCCCACGCTGGGGATGTCTCCATGTCCCCGTCCCCACGCGGGTGGCAGTGCCAGGGTGTCCCCGTGTCCCCATCCCAGGGTGTCCCCGTGTCCCCATCCCCACGTGGGTGGCAGTGCCAGGGTGTCCCCATGTCCCCGTCCCCACACTGGGGGTGTCCCCGTGTCCCCGTCCCCACGCGGGTGGCAGTGCCAGGGTGTCCCTGTGTCCCCGTCCCCATCCCAGGGTGTCCCCGTGTCCCCGTCCCCACGATGGGGGTGTCCCCATGTCCCTGTCCCCACGCGGGTGGCAGTGCCAGGGTGTCCCCGTCCCCACGCTGGGGGTGTCCCCATGTCCCCGTCCCCACGCGGGTGGCAGTGTCAGGGTGTCCCCGTGTCCCCGTCCCCACGCTGGGGTGTCCCTGTGTCCCTGTCCCCACGCGGGTGGCAGTGCCAGGGTGTCCCCGTCCCCACACTGGGGGTGTCCCCGTGTCCCCGTCCCCACACTGGGGTGTCCCAGTGTCCCCGTCCCCATCCCAGGGTGTCCCTGTGTCCCCGTCCCCACACTGGGGGTGTCCCCATGTCCCTGTCCCCATCCCAGGGTGTCCCGGTGTCCCCGTCCCACGCGGGTGGCAGTGCCAGCCTGTCACACTCAGTGGCTTTATTGGCCCCCCCGGGCTGGGACCCCCGCGGGTCCTGGGCCCCCCGGCCCCTCCACGCCCTGGGGCCGTCCGTGTGTCCATCCTGGGCTCCGTCCGTGTGTCCATCCTGGGCTCCGTCCAGTGTCCATCCTCCCTGTCCCTCTGTCCGTCCCTGTGTCCGCTCTCTCGGTCCCCGCTGTGAGAGGCCGTGGCCTCTCCCGGCGCCGTCTCGGGCCCGGGGCCGGTCCCGTCAGTCGCTCGGTGTCCCCGGGGTGTCCCCGGGGGTGGCCTGGGGGGGTCAGTGGCAGTTCTGGCACCGGGGGTGGCACCTCTGCCCGTTGACGTTGCAGCGACAGCCGCCGCTGGTGTCCCCGGGACCCTGCGGGGACAGGGCAGGGGTCAGCGGGGAGCCCGCCCGGGGGTCACCCGGGGTCCCCCCTAACCCTGGGGTCACCCTGGGTCCCCCCCCCCCCACCCTGGGGTCACCCTGTGTCCCCCCCCCCCCCCCGGGGTCACTCTGTGTCCCCCCCCTCACCCTGGGGTCACCCTGTGTCCCCCCCCCTCACCCTGGGGTCACCCTGTGTCCCCCCCCTCACCCTGGGGTCACTCTGTGTCCCCCCCCTAACCCTGGGGTCACCCTGTGTCCCCCCCCCTCACCCTGGGGTCACCCTATGTCCCCCCTCCTGCCCGGGGGTCACTCTGTGTCCCCCCCCCCTCACCCTGGGGTCACCCTGTGTCCCCCCCTCACCCTGGGGTCACCCTGTGTCCCCCCCCCTCACCCTGGGGTCACTCTGTGTCCCCCCCCCCCTCACCCTGGGGTCACTCTGTGTCCCCCCCCCTCACCCTGGGGTCACCCTGTGTCCCCCCCCCCTCACCCTGGGGTCACTCTGTGTCCCCCCCCTAACCCTGGGGTCACTCTGTGTCCCCCCCCCTCACCCTGGGGTCACCCTGTGTCCCCCCCCCTCACCCTGGGGTCACCCTGTGTCCCCCCCCTCACCCTGGGGTCACTCTGTGTCCCCCCCCTAACCCTGGGGTCACCCTGTGTCCCCCCCCCTCACCCTGGGGTCACCCTATGTCCCCCCTCCTGCCCGGGGGTCACCCTGGGTCCCCCCTCACCCAGGTGTCACCCTGTGTCCCCCCCCTCACCCTGGGTCACCCTGTGTCCCCCCTCCTGCCCGGGGGTCACCCTGGGTCCCCCCTAACCCGGGGGTCACCCTGGGTCCCACCCCTCACCCTGAGGTCACTCTGTGTCCCCCCCCTCACCCTGGGGTCACCCTGTGTCCCCCCCTCACCCTGGGTCACCCTGTGTCCCCCCCCCTCACCCTGGGGTCACTCTGTGTCCCCCCCCCCCTCACCCTGGGTCACTCTGTGTCCCCCCCCCTCACCCTGGGGTCACCCTGTGTCCCCCCCCCCTCACCCTGGGGTCACTCTGTGTCCCCCCCCTAACCCTGGGGTCACTCTGTGTCCCCCCCCTCACCCTGGGGTCACCCTGTGTCCCCCCCCCTCACCCTGGGGTCACCCTGTGTCCCCCCCCCTCACCCTGGGGTCACTCTGTGTCCCCCCCCTAACCCTGGGGTCACCCTGTGTCCCCCCCCCTCACCCTGGGGTCACCCTATGTCCCCCCTCCTGCCCGGGGTCACCCTGGGTCCCCCCTCACCCAGGTGTCACCCTGTGTCCCCCCCCTCACCCTGGGGTCACCCTGTGTCCCCCTCCTGCCCGGGGGTCACCCTGGGTCCCCCCTAACCCGGGGTCACCCTGGGTCCCACCCCTCACCCTGAGGTCACTCTGTGTCCCCCCCCCTCACCCTGGGGTCACCCTGGGTCCCCCCCTCACCCTGGGGTCACCCTGTGTCCCCCCCCCTCACCCTGGGGTCACCCTGGGTCCCCCCCTAACCCTGGGGTCACCCTGTGTCCCCCTCCCTCACCCTGGGGTCCCCCATCACCCTGAGACCCCAGCACAGCTCTTGGGGACCCCCCCCGGGACCCCCCCTCACCGCCGGTCCCCATCGCGGTCCCTTGGTGACCCAGCAGATCTCGGTGTGGCACACGGTGCAGCGGATCCCCCCGGATCCCCCGGGATCCCCGCTCGCCCCAAACCCCCCGGGACCCCTCCCCCGGGACCCCCCCTCACCGCCGGTCCCCATCGCGGTCCCTTGGTGACCCAGCAGATCTCGGTGTGGCACACGGTGCAGCGGATCCCCCCGGATCCCCCGGGATCCCCGCTCGCCCCAAACCCTCCGGGACCCCTCCGGGACCCCCCCCGGGACCCCCCCTCACCGCCGGTCCCCATCGCGGTCCCTTGGTGACCCAGCAGATCTCGGTGTGGCACACGGTGCAGCGGATCCAGTCGCACCCGTCCTTCTTCTGCACCACGATGCGGCACGTGGGGCAGTGCATGGCCTCCCCCCGCTGCACCAGCGTCTGGAGGGGCACGGGGGGTGGGCTGTGCTGGGGGGCGTCAGGGCCGCGGGGACCCCCCCCCACCCCCGGGGACCCCTCCCCTCCCCGGGGAGCCCCCGCCCCGACCTGCAGCATGTCCCGCGTCTGGCGCGCCGCCGCGTCGTGGAGCGCCCGCAGCTGCAGCTCGTCCTGGTACTGCCGGCAGTTCTGGCCCTCGTGGATGGCCTGGGGGGGCCGGGGGTCAGCGCGGGACCCCCGGGACCGACCCCGGGACCCCCCCTCCACCCACCGCGGGCTCACCTTGCACAGGAGGCAGTTGAGGGCGCCGCACACCGGGCACGGGAACTCGTTCACCGCGTCCTCGTAGAAGCACCAGCCCGGGCAGTCCCGGCCCCGGCAGTGGAAGCTGTTCCGGCTGCGGCGCTCGGCCAGCGCCAGCCCCCGGGCCAGGAACCGCGCGTGCTCCTCGGGGGACAGCAGCTGCGACACCGGGGGGAGCGGCGTTGGACCCCCCGAGTGACCGTCACCCACCCCCGGGGACCCCGAGCCAGCCCCCGGGCCAGGAACCGCGCGTGCTCCTCGGGGGACAGCAGCTGCGACACCGGGGGGAGCGGCGTTGGGACCCCCCGAGTGACCGTCACCCACCCCCGGGGACCCCCGTGTCACCAGCCCCGCTCCGGGGGTGGCACGTCCACGTTGGGACCCCCCCGAGTGACCGTCACCCACCCCCGGGGACCCCCGTGTCACCAGCCCCGCTCCGGGGGACAGCCCGGTCCCCTGGGAGCTCCCCCGCGGGTGTGGCTGTGACACCCCCGGTGTCCCTGGACCCCCCCGGTCCCCCCCGGTGCTCTCGGACCCCCCAGTGCCCCCTGGTCCCCCCGGACCTCCGGTGCTCCCCGGTCCCCCCGATGCTGCCCGGTTCCCCCGATCCCCCTGGACCCCCTGTTCTCCCGGTTCCCCCGGACCCCCCGATCCCCCCGGTGCTCCCCGGACCCCCTGTTCTCCCGATCCCCCCGGTTCCCCCGATCCCCCTGGACCCCCTGTTCTCCCGGTTCCCCCGGACCCCCCGGTTCTCCCGGTGTCCCCGATCCCCCTGGACCCCCCGGAGCTCCCAGTTCTCCCGATCCCCCCGGACCCCCTGTTCTCCCGGTTCCCCCGGTGCCCCCGATCCCCCTGGACCCCCTGTTCTCCCGATCCCCCCGGTGCTCCCGGTTCCCCCGGTGCCCCCGATCCCCCTGGACCCCCTGTTCTCCCGATCCCCCCGGTGCTCCCGGTCCCCCCAGTGCCCCCGATCCCCCCGGTGCTCCCCGGACCCCCTGTTCTCCCGATCCCCCCGGTTCCCCCGATCCCCCTGGACCCCGCGGTGCCCCCGATCCCCCCGGACCCCCCGGTTCTCCCGATCCCCCCGGAGCTCCCAGTTCTCCCGGTTCCCCCGATCCCCACGGTGCTCCCGGTTCTCCCGGTCCCCCCGGAGCTCCCAGTTCTCCCGGTTCCCCCGGACCCCCCGGTTCCCCCGGTGCCCCCGGGCCGCACCGCGCGGATCTCGCGCTCCTGCAGGTGGCTGCCGCAGGCGTAGGTGACATCGCGGAAGGGACAGGCCACCACCGGCTCCGCGCTGAAGTTGATCACCTGGCGCAGGCACTCCCTGCGGACAGCGGGGACACCGGGGCGTCACGGGGACACCGGGGACACCGGGGGGCTCGGGGACACCGGGGACACTGGGGGGCCCGGGGACACCAGGGACACCGGGGGGCCCGGGGACACCGGGGACACCGGGGGCTCGGGGACACCGGGGGGCTCGGGGACACCGGGGACACCGGGGGGCTCGGGGACACCGGGGGGCTCGGGGACACCGGGGGCTCGGGGACACCGGGGACACCGGGGCGTCACGGGGACACCGGGGGGCTCGGGGACACCGGGGGCTTGGGGACACCGGGGGCTTGGGGACACCGGGGCGTCACGGGGGGCTCGGGGACACCGGGGGGCTTGGGGACACCAGGGGGCTCGGGGACACGGGGGGGCCAGGGACACTGTGGTGGTCACTGGGATGGAGTGGGGGTGGTCACTGGTGGTCACTGGTGGTCACTGTGGTGGTCACTGGTGGTCACTGTGGTGGTCACTGTGGTGGTCACTGGGATGGAGTGGGGGTGGTCACTGGTGGTCACTGGTGGTCACTGGTGGTCACTGTGGTGGTCACTGGTGGTCACTGGGGTGGTCACCGGTGGTCACTGGTGGTCACTGTGGTGGTCACTGGTGGTCACTGGTGGTCACTGTGGTGGTCAGTGGGGTGGTCACTGGTGGTCACTGTGGTGGTCACTGGGGTGGTCACTGGGGTGGTCACTGGTGGTCACTGGTGGTCACTGGGGTGGTCACTGGTGGTCACTGTGGTGGTCACTGGTGGTCAGTGGGGTGGTCACTGTGGTGGTCACTGTGGTGGTCACTGGTGGTCACTGTGGTGGTCACTGTGGTGGTCACTGGTGGTCACTGGTGGTCACTGTGGTGGTCACTGGTGGTCACTGTGGTGGTCACTGTGGTGGTCACTGGGATGGAGTGGGGGTGGTCACTGGTGGTCACTGGTGGTCACTGGTGGTCACTGTGGTGGTCACTGGTGGTCACTGGGGTGGTCACCGGTGGTCACTGGTGGTCACTGTGGTGGTCACTGGTGGTCACTGGTGGTCACTGTGGTGGTCAGTGGGGTGGTCACTGGTGGTCACTGTGGTGGTCACTGGGGTGGTCACTGGGGTGGTCACTGGTGGTCACTGGTGGTCACTGGGGTGGTCACTGGTGGTCACTGTGGTGGTCACTGGTGGTCAGTGGGGTGGTCACTGTGGTGGTCACTGTGGTGGTCACTGGTGGTCACTGTGGTGGTCACTGTGGTGGTCACTGGGGTGGTCACTGGTGGTCACTGGTGGTCACTGTGGTGGTCACTGGTGGTCAGTGGGGTGGTCACTGTGGTGGTCACTGTGGTGGTCACTGGTGGTCACTGTGGTGGTCACTGGTGGTCAGTGGGGTGGTCACTGTGGTGGTCACTGTGGTGGTCACTGGTGGTCACTGTGGTGGTCACTGTGGTGGTCACTGGGGTGGTCACTGTGGTGGTCACTGGTGGTCACTGGTGGTCACTGTGGTGGTCACTGGGGTGGTCACTGGGGTGGTCACTGGGGTGGTCACTGTGGTGGTCACTGGTGGTCACTGTGGTGGTCACTGGTGGTCAGTGGGGTGGTCACTGTGGTGGTCACTGTGGTGGTCACTGGTGGTCACTGTGGTGGTCACTGTGGTGGTCACTGTGGTGGTCACTGGTGGTCACTGTGGTGGTCACTGTGGTGGTCACTGTGGTGGTCACTGGTGGTCACTGTGGTGGTCACTGTGGTGGTCACTGGGGTGGTCACTGTGGTGGTCACTGTGGTGGTCACTGTGGTGGTCACTGTGGTGGTCACTGGTGGTCACTGTGGTGGTCACTGTGGTGGTCACTGTGGTGGTCACTGGTGGTCACTGTGGTGGTCACTGTGGTGGTCACTGTGGTGGTCACTGGTGGTCACTGTGGTGGTCACTGGTGGTCACTGTGGTGGTCACTGTGGTGGTCACTGGGGTGGTCACTGGTGGTCACTGTGGTGGTCACTGAGGTGGTCACTGGGGTGGTCACTGGTGGTCACTGGTGGTCACTGGGGTGGTCACTGTGGTGGTCACTGTGGTGGTCACTGGTGGTCACTGTGGTGGTCAATGGTGGTCACTGGGGTGGTCACTGTGGTGGTCACTGGTGGTCACTGGGGTGGTCACTGGGGTGGTCACTGGTGGTCACTGGGGTGGTCACTGTGGTGGTCACTGTGGTGGTCACTGGTGGTCACTGGTGGTCACTGGGGTGGTCACTGGGGTGGTCACTGGTGGTCACTGGTGGTCACTGTGGTGGTCACTGGGGTGGTCACTGGGGTGGTCACTGTGGTGGTCACTGGTGGTCACTGGGGTGGTCACTGGTGGTCACTGTGGTGGTCACTGTAGTGGTCACTGGTGGTCACTGGTGGTCACTGGGGTGGTCACTGGTGGTCACTGGTGGTCACTGGGGTGGTCACTGTGGTGGTCACTGTGGTGGTCACTGTGGTGGTCACTGGTGGTCACTGGGGTGGTCACTGGTGGTCACTGGGGTGGTCACTGGGGTGGTCACTGTGGTGGTCACTGTGGTGGTCACTGGTGGTCACTGGTGGTCACTGTGGTGGTCACTGGGGTGGTCACTGGTGGTCACTGTGGTGGTCACTGGGGTGGTCACTCTGGGGTGGGGGATGCTGGCACCGGTCATGGCAGTGGGGGGGGTCCCAGGGCCGGGCCCAGGTGTGTCCCAGGTGTCCCCAGGTGTGTCCCAGGTATGTCCAGGTGTGTCCAGGTGTCCCCAGGTGTCCCCAGGTGTGCTCAGGTGTGCCCCAGGTGTATCCTGGGTGTCCCCAGCTGTATCCCAGGTGTCCCCAGGTGTATCCAGGTGTATCCCAGGTGTGCCCAGGTGTGTCCCAGGTGTATCCTGGGTGTCCCCAGCTGTGTCCCAGGTGTGCCCAGGTGTCCCCAGGTGTATCCCACGTGTATCCCAGGTGTGCCCATGTGTATCCCAGGTGTGTCCAGGTGTATCCCAGGTGTAACCCAGGTGTCCCCAGCTGTATCCCTGGTGTGTACCCAGGTGTGCCCAGGTGTATCCAGGTGTGCTCAGGTGTATCCCAGGTGTCCCCAGGTGTCCCCAGGTGTCCCCAGGTGTCCCCAGGTGTCCCCAGCTGTATCCCTGGTGTGTACCCAGGTGTGCCCAGGTGTATCCAGGTGTGCCCAGGTGTATCCCAGGTGTCCCCAGGTGTCCCCAGGTGTATCCCAGGTGTCCCCAGGTGTCCCCAGGTGTCCCCAGGTGTATCCCAGGTGTCCCCAGGTGTCCCCCAGGTGTCCCCGGGTGTCCCCGGGTGTATCCCAGGTGTGCCCAGGTGTCTCCAGCTGTATCCCAGGTGTCCCCAGCTGTGTCCCAGGTGTCCCCAGGTGTATCCAGGTGTATCCCAGCTGTATCCCAGGTGTGTCCCAGCTGTCCCCAGGTGTATCCCAGCTGTGTCCCAGGTGTGTCCCCAGCTGTATCCCAGGCGTGCCCAGCTGTGTCCCGCCGTGGCCCCGGTACCGGCAGAAGCTGTGCAGGCAGTCGCGCAGCAGCACGGCCCGGCCCGCCGGCACCTCCTGCAGGCAGATCCCGCACTCGAGCGGCTCCGGGTTCGGCACCAGCTCCGCCTGCTCCGCCCGCAGCAGCTGCTGGAAGTTCTGCTGCCGCTCCGCCTCCAGCGCCTGGGAACGGGGGAAAAAACCGGGAAAATGGGAAAAACGGGAGCGGCTGCTGGAAGTTCTGCTGCCGCTCCGCCTCCAGCGCCTGGGAAGGGGGAAAAACCGGGAAAATGGGAAAAACCGGGAAAATGGGAAAAACGGGAGCGGCTGCTGGAAGTTCTGCTGCCGCTCCGCCTCCAGCGCCTGGGAACGGGGGAAAAAAACGGGAAAATGGGAAAAACCGGGAAAATGGGAAAAACGGGAGCGGCTGCTGGAAGTTCCGCTGCCGCTCCGCCTCCAGCGCCTGGGAATGGGGGAAAAAACCGGGAAAATGGGAAAAACGGGAGCAGCTGCTGGAAGTTCTGCTGCCGCTCCGCCTCCAGCGCCTGGGAACGGGGGAAAAAAACGGGAAAATGGTAAAAACCGGGAAAATGGGAAAAACGGGAGCGGCTGCTGGAAGTTCCGCTGCCGCTCCGCCTCCAGCGCCTGGGAACGGGCGAAAAAACCGGGAAAAACGGGGAAAATGGGAAAAACGGGAGCGGCTGCTGGAAGTTCTGCTGCCGCTCCGCCTCCAGCGCCTGGGAACGGGGGAAAAAACGGGGAAAATGGGAAAAACGGGGAAAATGGCAAAAACGGGAGCGACTGCTGGAAGTTCTGCTGCCGCTCCGCCTCCAGCGCCTGGGAACGGGGGAAAAAACGGGGAAAATGGGAAAAACGGGAGCGACTGCTGGAAGTTCTGCTGCCGCTCCGCCTCCAGTGCCTGGGAATGGGCTGAAAAAACCGGGAAAATGGGAAAAACCGGGAAAATGGGAAAAACGGGAGCGGCTGCTGGAAGTTCTGCTGCCGCTCCGCCTCCAGCGCCTGGGAATGGGGGGAAAAACCGGGAAAATGGGAAAAACGGGAGCGGCTGCTGGAAGTTTTGCTGCCGCTCCGCCTCCAGCGCCTGGGAACGGGCGAAAAAACCGGGAAAATGGGAAAAACGGGAGCGGCTGCTGGAAGTTCTGCTGCCGCTCCGCCTCCAGCGCCTGGGAACGGGGGAAAAAACCGGGAAAATGGGAAAAACCGGGAAAATGGGAAAAACGGGAGCGGCTGCTGGAAGTTCTGCTGCCGCTCCGCCTCCAGCACCTGGGAACGGGGGAAAAAAACGGGAAAAATGGGAAAAATGGGAAAAACGGGAGCGGCTGCTGGAAGTTCTGCTGCCGCTCCGCCTCCAGCGCCTGGGAATGGGGGGAAAAACCGGGAAAATGGGAAAAACATGAAAAATGGGAAAAACGGGAGCGGCTGCTGGAAGTTCTGCTGCCGCTCCGCCTCCAGCGCCTGGGAACGGGCGAAAAAACCGGGAAAATGGGAAAAACGGGAGCGGCTGCTGGAAGTTCCGCTGCCGCTCCGCCTCCAGCGCCTGGGAACGGGGGAAAAAACCGGAAAAATGGGAAAAATGGGAAAATAGGAAAAACGGGAGCGACTGCTGGAAGTTCTGCTGCCGCTCCGCCTCCAGCGCTTGGGAACGGGGGAAAAAACCGGGAAAATGGGAAAAACGGGGAAAATGGGAAAAACGGGAGCGGCTGCTGGAAGTTCCGCTGCCGCTCCGCCTCCAGCGCCTGGGAACGGGCGAAAAAACCGGGAAAATGGGAAAAAACCGGGAAAATGGGAAAAACGGGAGAGACTGCTGGAAGTTCTGCTGCTGCTCCGCCTCCAGCGCCTGGGAACGGGCGAAAAAACCGGGAAAATGGGAAAAACGGGGAAAATGGGAAAAACGGGAGCGGCTGCTGGAAGTTCTGCTGCCGCTCCGCCTCCAGCGCCTGGGAAAGGGCGAAAAAACCGGGAAAATGGGAAAAACCGGGAAAATGGGAAAAACGGGAGCGGCTGCTGGAAGTTCTGCTGCCGCTCCGCCTCCAGCGCCTGGGAACGGGCGAAAAAATCGGGAAAATGGGAAAAACGGGAGCGGCTGCTGGAAGTTCTGCTGCCGCTCCGCCTCCAGCGCCTGGGAACGGGGGGAAAAACGGGAAAATGGGAAAAACCGGGAAAATGGGAAAAACGGGAGCGGCTGCTGGAAGTTCCGCTGCCGCTCCGCCTCCAGCGCCTGGAAACGGGCAAAAAAACCAGAAAAATGGGAAAAACAGGGAAAATGGGAAAAACGGGAGCGGCTGCTGGAAGTTCTGCTGCCGCTCCGCCTCCGGCGCCTGGGAACGGGGGAAAAAACCGGAAAAATGGGAAAAACTGGGAAAATGGGAAAAACGGGAGCGGCTGCTGGAAGTTCTGCTGCCGCTCCGCCTCCAGCGCCTGGGAACGGGGGAAAAAACCGGGAAAATGGGAAAAACCGGGAAAATGGGAAAAACGGGAGCGGCTGCTGGAAGTTCTGCTGCCGCTCCGCCTCCAGCGCCTGGGAACGGGGGAAAAAACCGGGAAAATGGGAAAAACCGGGAAAATGGGAAAAACGGGAGCGGCTGCTGGAAGTTCTGCTGCCGCTCCGCCTCCAGCGCCTGGGAACGGGGGAAAAAACCGGGAAAAATGGGAAAAATGGGAGCGGCTGCTGGAAGTTCTGCTGCCGCTCCGCCTCCAGCGCCTGGGAACGGGCGAAAAAACCGGGAAAATGGGAAAAACGGGAGCGGCTGCTGGAAGTTCCGCTGCCGCTCCGCCTCCAGCGCCTGGGAACGGGGGAAAAAACCGGGAAAATGGGAAAAACCGGGAAAATGGGAAAAACGGGAGCGGCTGCTGGAAGTTCTGCTGCCGCTCCACCTCCAGCGCCTGGGAACGGGGGAAAAAACGGGGAAAATGGGAAAAACGGGGAAAATGGGAAAAACGGGAGCGGCTGCTGGAAGTTCTGCTGCCGCTCCGCCTCCAGCGCCTGGGAACGGGGGAAAAAAAAGGGGAAAATGGGAAAAACGGGGAAAATGGGAAAAATGGGAGTGGCTGCTGGAAGTTCTGCTGCCGCTCCGCCTCCAGCGCCTGGGAATGGGCGAAAAAACCGGGAAAATGGGAAAAACGGGGAAAATGGGAAAAACGGGAGCGGCTGCTGGAAGTTCTGCTGCCGCTCCGCCTCCAGCGCCTGGGAACGGGGGAAAAAACTGGGAAAATGGGAAAAACGGGGAAAATGGGAAAAACGGGAGCGGCTGCTGGAAGTTCTGCTGCCGCTCCGCCTCCAGCGCCTGGGAATGGGCGGAAAAACCGGGAAAATGGGAAAAACCGGGAAAATGGGAAAAACGGGAGCGGCTGCTGGAAGTTCTGCTGCCGCTCCGCCTCCAGCGCCTGGGAACGGGCGAAAAAACCGGGAAAATGGGAAAAACCGGGAAAATGGGAAAAACGGGAGCGGCTGCTGGAAGTTCTGCTGCCGCTCCGCCTCCAGCGCCTGGGAACGGGCGAAAAAACCGGGAAAAACGGGGAAAATGGGAAAAACGGGAGAGGCTGCTGGAAGTTCTGCTGCCGCTCCGCCTCCAGCGCCTGGGAACGGGCAAAAAAACCGGGAAAATGGGAAAAACGGGGAAAATGGGAAAAACGGGAGCGGCGGCTGGAAGTTCCGCTGCCGCTCCGCCTCCAGCGCCTGGGAATGGGCGGAAAAACCGGGAAAATGGGAAAAACGGGGAAAATGGGAAAAACGGGAGCGGCTGCTGGAAGTTCTGCTGCCGCTCTGCCTCCAGCGCCTGGGAACAGGCGAAAAAACCGGGAAAATGGGAAAAATGGGAAAAACGGGAGCGGCTGCTGGAAGTTCCGCTGCCGCTCCGCCTCCAGCGCCTGGGAACGGGGGAAAAAACCGGGAAAATGGGAAAAACCGGGAAAATGGGAAAAACGGGAGCGGCTGCTGGAAGTTCTGCTGCCGCTCCGCCTCCAGCGCCTGGGAACGGGGGAAAAAACCGGGAAAATGGGAAAAACCGGGAAAATGGGAAAAACGGGAGCGGCTGCTGGAAGTTCTGCTGCCGCTCCGCCTCCAGCGCCTGGGAACGGGGGAAAAAACCGGGAAAAATGGGAAAAATGGGAGCGGCTGCTGGAAGTTCTGCTGCCGCTCCGCCTCCAGCGCCTGGGAACGGGCGAAAAAACCGGGAAAATGGGAAAAACCGGGAAAATGGGAAAAACGGGAGCGGCTGCTGGAAGTTCCGCTGCCGCTCCGCCTCCTGGGAACGGGGGAAAAAACCGGAAAAATGGGAAAAACCGGGAAAATGGGAAAAACGGGAGCGGCTGCTGGAAGTTCTGCTGCCGCTCCGCCTCCAGCACCTGGAAACGGGCAAAAAAACCAGAAAAATGGGAAAAACGGGAGCGGCTGCTGGAAGTTCCGCTGCCGCTCCGCCTCCAGCGCCTGGGAACGGGGGAAAAAACCGGGAAAATGGGAAAAACGGGGAAAATGGGAAAAACGGGAGCGGCTGCTGGAAGTTCTGCTGCCGCTCCGCCTCCAGCGCCTGGGAACGGGCGAAAAACCGGGAAAATGGGAAAAACGGGAAAAATGGGAAAAACGGGAGCGGCTGCTGGAAGTTCCGCTGCCGCTCCGCCTCCAGCGCCTGGGAACGGGGGGAAAAACCGGGAAAATGGGAAAAACGGGGAAAATGGGAAAAACGGGAGCGGCTGCTGGAAGTTCTGCTGCCGCTCCGCCTCCAGCGCCTGGGAACGGGGGAAAAAACCGGGAAATTGGGAAAAACGGGAGCGACTGCTGGAAGTTCTGCTGCCGCTCCGCCTCCAGCGCCTGGGAATGGGCGGAAAAATGGGGAAAATCAGAAAAACCCCGGGCAGTAACGGGAATCACCCCGGGCAGTGACAGGAATGACCCCGGGCATGGATGGGAATGACCCCGGTCAGGAACGGGAATGACCCCGGACAGGGATGGGAATGACCCCGGTCAGGGATGACCCCAGTGAGGGACATCCCAAGGGGAAAGAGGAAAAGGGGAGAAAGAGACGAGTGGGAGGAGGAAAGGGGAAAACAGGGAAAAGAAAAGGGGAAAATGGTAAGGGGAAGGGAAAAGGGAAAAGAGGAGGAGGAAAAGGGGAAAGGGAAGAGGAGGAGGAAAAGTGGAAAAAGGGAAAGGGGAAAGAGGAGGAGGAAAAGGGGAAGGGGAAAGGGAAAAGAGGAGGAGGAAAAGGGGAAGGGGAAAAGGGGAAGGGAAAAGGGAAAAGAGGAGGAGGAAAAGGGGAAAAGGGGAAAGGGAAAAGAGGAGAGGGAAAAGGGGAAGGGGAAAGAGGAGGAGGAAAAGGGGAAAAGGGGAAAAGGGGAAGGGGAAAGAGGAAGAATAAAACAGCGGAAGGAAAGAGATCGGGAACGAGAAGAGCGGAAAGGAAGGAGAAGCGGGAAAGGGAACGGGGAGAAGGAAGGGGCGATGGAAGAGGGATGGGGAAGGGAAGGGGAGGCGTCCCGGCCCCAGCTGTGTCCCCAAATGTCCCCAGCCTGGCGGGGATTCCGGGACATTCTGGGGACACATGGAGGGGCTCCAGGGAATCCCCAGGATCCAGGTGGGAATGGGACCCCCCAAAGCCCAGAATCCCCCCAGCCCCCTCCCCACAGACGGAGCCGCCGGAGCCGGGGGTGGGACGAGGCTTTAATGGGGTGACAGAACCAGGACCCCCAAATCTGGGGCCACAGCTCCTCCCCATTGCCGCGGTGCCAGCTGAGGACTGGGGACCCCCGAAGCACGGGACCCCCAAACCTGGGACCCCAAAACCTGAGAGACCCCAAACCTGGGACCCCAAAACTGAGAGACCCAAACCTGGGACCCCAAACATGAGACCCCAAACCTGGGACCCCAAAACTGAAAGACCCCAAACCAGAGAGACACAAACCTGAGAGACCCCAAACCTGGGACCCCAAAACTGAGAGACCCCAAACCTGGGACCCCAAAACTGAGAGACCCCAAACCTGAGATACCCAAACCGGAGACCCCAAACCTGGGACCCCAAACCTGGGACCCCAAACTGAGACCCCAAACCTGGGACCCCAAACCTGAGAGACCCAAACCTGGGACCCCAAAACTGAGAGACCCCAAACCTGAGAGACCCAAACCGGAGACCCCAAACCTGGGACCCCAAACCTGGGACCCCAAACCTGGGACCCCCAAACCTGGGACCCCAAAACTGAGAGACCCCAAACCTGAGAGACCCAAACTGAGACCCCAAACCTGGGACCCCCAAACCTGGGACCCCAAACTGAGACCCCAAACCTGAGACCCCAAACCTGGAACCCCAAACCTGGGACCCCAAACTGAGACCCCAAACCTGGGACCCCCAAACCTGGGACCCCAAACCTGAGAGACCCCAAACATGACACCCCAAACCTGGGACCCCCAAACCTGGGACCCCAAACCTGGGACCCCAAACTGAGACCCCAAACGTGGGACCCCAAACCTGGGACCCCAAACCTGAGACCCCAAACCTGAGAGACCCCAAACCTGAGACCCCAAACCTGAGACCCCAAACCTGAGAGACCCCAAACCTGAGACCCCAAACCTGAGACCCCAAACCTGGAACCCCAAACCTGAGAGACCCAAACCTGAGACCCCAAACTGAGACCCCAAACCTGGGACCCCAAACTGAGACCCCAAACCTGAGACCCCAAACGTGGGACCCCCAAACGTGGGACCCCCAAACCTGGGACCCCAAAACTGAGAGACCCAAACCTGGGACCCCAAACATGAGACCCCAAACCTGAGAGACCCCAAATGTGGGACCCCAAATGTGGGACTCCAAATCTGGGACCCCAAACCTGAGACCCCAAACCTGAGAGACCCCAAACCTGAGAGACCCAAACCTGGGACCCCAATCCCAGGACCCCAAACCTGAGACCCCAAACCTGGGACCCCAAACTGAGACCCCAAACCTGGGACCCCAAACCTGGGACCCCAAACGTGGGACCCCAAACTGAGACCCCAAACCTGGGACCCCAAACCTGAGACCCCAAACCTGAGAGACCCCAAACCTGAGAGACCCCAAACGTGGGATCCCAAACCTGGGACCCCAAACCTGAGACCCCAAACCTGGGACCCCAAAACTGAGAGACCCCAAACCTGAGACCCCAAACCTGAGACCCCAAACCTGGGACCCCAAACCTGAGACCCCAAACCTGAGAGATCCAAACCTGAGAGATCCAAACCTGAGAGACCCCAAAACTGAGACCCCAAACCTGAGACCCCAAACCTGAGAGACCCAAACCTGGGACCCCAAACCTGGGACCCCAAACCTGGGACCTCAAACCTGGGACCCCAAACCTGAGACCCCAAACCTGGGACCCCAAACCTGGGACCCCAAAACTGAGAGACCCCAAACCTGAGAGACCCAAACCAGAGACCCCAAACCTGGGACCCCAAACCTGGGACCCCAAACCTGGGACCCCAAACTGAGACCCCAAACCTGAGACCCCAAACCTGAGAGACCCAAACCTGGGACCCCAAAACTGAGAGACCCCAAACCAGAGAGACACAAACCTGAGAGACCCCAAACCTGAGATACCCCAAACCTGGGACCCCAAACCTGGGACCCCAAATCTGGGACCCCAAACCTGAGAGACCCCAAACCTGAGAGACCCCAAACCTGGGACCCCAAACCTGAGAGACCCCAAACCTGCAACCCCAAACCTGAGACCCCAAACCTGGAACCCCAAACCTGAGACCCCAAACCTGAGACCCCAAAACTGAGAGACCCCAAACCTGAGACCCCAAACCTGAGAGACCCCAAACCTGCAACCCCAAACCTGAGACCCCAAACCTGGGACCCCAAACCTGGAACCCCAAACCTGAGACCCCAAACCTGAGACCCCAAACCTGGAACCCCAAACCTGAGACCCCAAACCTGAGACCCCAAAACTGAGAGACCCCAAACCTGAGACCCCAAACCTGGAACCCCAAACCTGAGACCCCAAACCTGAGACCCCAAACCTGGAACCCCAAACCTGAGACCCCAAACCTGAGACCCCAAACCTGGGACCCCAAACTGAGACCCCAAACCTGGGACCCCAAACTGAGACCCCAAACCTGGGACCCCAAACCTGGGACCCCAAACGTGGGACCCCAAACTGAGACCCCAAACCTGGGACCCCAAACCTGAGACCCCAAACCTGAGAGACCCCAAACCTGAGAGACCCCAAACGTGGGATCCCAAACCTGGGACCCCAAACCTGAGACCCCAAACCTGAGAGATCCAAACCTGAGAGATCCAAACCTGAGAGACCCCAAAACTGAGACCCCAAACCTGAGACCCCAAACCTGAGAGACCCAAACCTGGGACCCCAAACCTGGGACCCCAAACCTGGGACCCCCAAACCTGGGACCCCAAAACTGAGAGACCCCAAACCTGAGAGACCCAAACTGAGACCCCAAACCTGGGACCCCCAAACCTGGGACCCCAAACTGAGACCCCAAACCTGAGACCCCAAACCTGGAACCCCAAACCTGGGACCCCAAACTGAGACCCCAAACCTGGGACCCCCAAACCTGGGACCCCAAACCTGAGAGACCCCAAACATGACACCCCAAACCTGGGACCCCCAAACCTGGGACCCCAAACTGAGACCCCAAACTGAGACCCCAAACGTGGGACCCCAAACCTGGGACCCCAAACCTGAGACCCCAAACCTGAGAGACCCAAACCTGAGACCCCAAACCTGAGACCCCAAACCTGGAACCCCAAACCTGGGACCCCAAACTGAGACCCCAAACCTGGGACCCCAAACCTGGGACCCCCAAACCTGGGACCCCAAAACTGAGAGACCCCAAACCTGAGAGACCCAAACTGAGACCCCAAACCTGGGACCCCCAAACCTGGGACCCCAAACTGAGACCCCAAACCTGAGACCCCAAACCTGGAACCCCAAAACTGGGACCCCAAACTGAGACCCCAAACCTGGGACCCCCAAACCTGGGACCCCAAACCTGAGAGACCCCAAACATGACACCCCAAACCTGGGACCCCCAAACCTGGGACCCCAAACCTGGGACCCCAAACTGAGACCCCAAACGTGGGACCCCAAACCTGGGACCCCAAACCTGAGACCCCAAACCTGAGAGACCCCAAACCTGAGACCCCAAACCTGAGACCCCAAACCTGAGAGACCCAAACCTGAGACCCCAAACCTGAGACCCCAAACCTGGGACCCCAAACTGAGACCCCAAACCTGAGACCCCAAACGTGGGACCCCCAAACGTGGGACCCCCAAACCTGGGACCCCAAAACTGAGAGACCCAAACCTGGGACCCCAAACATGAGACCCCAAACCTGAGAGACCCCAAATGTGGGACCCCAAATGTGGGACTCCAAATCTGGGACCCCAAACCTGAGACCCCAAACCTGAGAGACCCCAAAACTGAGAGACCCCAAACCTGGGACCCCAATCCCAGGACCCCAAACCTGAGACCCCAAACCTGGGACCCCAAACTGAGACCCCAAACCTGGGACCCCAAACCTGGGACCCCAAACGTGGGACCCCAAACTGAGACCCCAAACCTGGGACCCCAAACCTGAGACCCCAAACCTGGGACCCCAAAACTGAGAGACCCCAAACCTGAGACCCCAAACCTGAGACCCCAAACCTGGGACCCCAAACCTGAGACCCCAAACCTGAGAGATCCAAACCTGAGAGACCCCAAAACTGAGACCCCAAACCTGAGACCCCAAACCTGAGAGACCCAAACCTGGGACCCCAAACCTGGGACCCCAAACCTGGGACCTCAAACCTGGGACCCCAAACCTGAGACCCCAAACCTGGGACCCCAAACCTGGGACCCCAAAACTGAGAGACCCCAAACCTGAGAGACCCAAACCAGAGACCCCAAACCTGGGACCCCAAACCTGGGACCCCAAACCTGGGACCCCAAACTGAGACCCCAAACCTGAGACCCCAAACCTGAGAGACCCAAACCTGGGACCCCAAAACTGAGAGACCCCAAACCTGGGACCCCAAAATTGAGAGACCCCAAACCTGAGATACCCCAAACCTGGGACCCCAAACCTGGGACCCCAAATCTGGGACCCCAAACCTGAGAGACCCCAAACCTGAGAGACCCCAAACCTGGGACCCCAAACCTGAGAGACCCCAAACCTGCAACCCCAAACCTGAGACCCCAAACCTGGAACCCCAAACCTGAGACCCCAAACCTGAGACCCCAAAACTGAGAGACCCCAAACCTGAGACCCCAAACCTGAGAGACCCCAAACCTGCAACCCCAAACCTGAGACCCCAAACCTGGGACCCCAAACCTGGAACCCCAAACCTGAGACCCCAAACCTGAGACCCCAAACCTGGAACCCCAAACCTGAGACCCCAAACCTGAGACCCCAAAACTGAGAGACCCCAAACCTGAGACCCCAAACCTGGAACCCCAAACCTGAGACCCCAAACCTGAGACCCCAAACCTGGAACCCCAAACCTGAGACCCCAAACCTGAGACCCCAAACCTGGGACCCCAAACTGAGACCCCAAACCTGGGACCCCAAATCTGAGAGACTCAAACCTGGGACCCCAAACCTGAGAGACCCAAACGTGGGACCCCAAACCTGGGACCCCAAACCTGGGACCCCCAAGGTCTGATGGTGCCCCCCCAAATACCCCCCTTCCCTAGAACGTTCCAGAACCACCTGGGGCTGAGCAGGGGGGTCCCGGGGGGGTCGGGATCGGGGGGGATCCGGCAGTTCTTGGATCCGGGATCCATCTCCTCATCCAGGGCCCACGGTGGGCACAGGGGATCCCGGGGGATCCGTGGGTCTGGGGGAGTCCTGGGGGGGTCCCGGGGGATCCCAGGAGTCCAGAGGGATCTGGGGGGGTCCCGGGGGATCCCAGGAGTCCAGTGGGATCTGGGAGGGTCCTGGGGGGTCCCAGGAGTCCAGCGGGATCTGTGGGTGTCCCGGGGAATCCCAGGAGTCCAGAGGGATCTGAGGGGGTCCTGGGGGGATCCCAGGAACTCTCGGGGGATCTGGGGGTCCCGGGGGGGTCCGGGGGGTCCCGGGTCAGCCAAAGTCGGAGGAGAGGTGGAGGAATCCCTGCAGGGCCCCGGCGGAGCCGTCCTCGCTCCGTCCCTGCTGCGGCGGATCCGGGAGAGCGCGGAGAGAGCGGAGAGGGATCCCTCAGGGGAGAGGGATCCCTCAGGGGAGAGGGATCTGTCCGTGCCCCCAGGATCCCCTCTGGGGGGCTTGGAATGGGGGCGGATCCTGGGAATGGGGACGGATCCCAGGCATGGGAACAGATCCTGGGAATGGGAACAGATCCCAGGAACAACCCAACGGCTCCTGGGCTGGCGCAGGGGAGGGACGGATCCCTGATCCCAGAACTGCCAGGTACTCCAGGTACTGACGGCGCCTCTGATCCCACAGATCCCACAGATCCCATAGATCCCACAGATCCCTGATCCCGTGTCCCCGTACCTGCTGGCACTGGCGGGCCCCGTCGCGCTGATCCCAGTGATCCCACTGATCCCACAGATCCCACAGATCCCTGATCCCGTGTCCCCGTACCTGCTGGCACTGGCGGGCCCCGTCGCACAGATCCCACAGATCCCAGTGATCCCACAGATCCCGTGTCCCCGTACCTGCTGGCACTGGCGGGCCCCGTCGTGCTGATCCCAGTGATCCCACAGATCCCACAGATCCCACTGATCCCACAGATCCCGTGTCCCCGTACCTGCTGGCACTGGCGGGCCCCGTCGCGCTGATCCCAGTGATCCCAGTGATCCCAGTGATCCCACAGATCCCGTATCCTGTGTCCCCGTGCCTGCTGGCACTGGCGGGCCCCGTCGCGCTGATCCCACAGATCCCACTGATCCCACAGATCCCTGATCCCGTGTCCCCGTACCTGCTGGCACTGGCGGGCCCCGTCGCGCTGATCCCAGTGATCCCACAGATCCCACAGATCCCACAGATCCCACAGATCCCTGATCCCGTGTCCCCGTACCTGCTGGCACTGGCGGGCCCCGTCGCGCTGATCCCAGTGATCCCACAGATCCCACAGATCCCACAGATCCCACAGATCCCGTGTCCCCGTACCTGCTGGCACTGGCGGGCCCCGTCGCGCTGATCCCACAGATCCCACAGATCCCGGATCCCGTGTCCCCATACCTGCTGGCACTGGCGGGCCCCGTCGCGCTGATCCCACAGATCCCACAGATCCCACAGATCCCGTATCCGTGTCCCCGTACCTGCTGGCACTGGCGGGCCCCGTCGCGCTGATCCCAGTGATCCCACTGATCCCAGTGATCCCACAGATCCCGTATCCCGTGTCCCCGTACCTGCTGGCACTGGCGGGCCCCGTCGCGCTGATCCCACTGATCCCAGTGATCCCACAGATCCCGGATCCCGTGTCCCCGTACCTGCTGGCACTGGCGGGCCCCGTCGCGCTGATCCCACTGATCCCACAGATCCCACAGATCCCGGATCCCGTGTCCCCGTACCTGCTGGCACTGGCGGGCCCCGTCGCGCTCCTGCTGCAGCCGCCGCAGCTCGGCGGGGTCGGGCCGGTGCCCCCCGGGCACGCGGTAGCCGTCGGGCCGGGGGGCGCTGCACATCTCGCAGCCCGGGCGCGTGGGCTTGTTCAGGAACGTGCACCGGGGGCACGGCCAGCCCGCCTGCCACGGGAACGGGATCGGGATTGGGATCGGGAACGGGGTCGGGATCGGGAACGGGATGGGATTGGGATCGGGATGGGATTGGGATCGGGATGGGATTGGGAACGGGATCGGGATTGGGATCGGGAACGGGATTGGGAACGGGATGGGATTGGGAACGGGACTGGGATTGGGAACGGGATTGGGATTGGGATTGGGATTGGGAACGGGATGGGATTGGGATGGGATTGGGATCGGGATGGGATTGGGAACGGGATCGGGATTGGGATTGGGATTGGGAACGGGATGGGTTTGGGAATGGGATTGGGATTGGGATCAGGATTGGGATCGGGATGGGATTGGGAACGGGATGGGATTGGGACTGGGATTGGGATTGGGAACGGGATGGGATTGGGATTGAGACGGGATTGGGAGCGGGACTGGGATTGGGATGGGATTGGGATGGGATCGGGATTGGGATCGGGATGGGATTGGGAACGGGATGGGATTGGGAACGGGATGGGATTGGGATTGAGACGGGATTGGGAGCGGGACTGGGATTGGGATGGGATTGGGATGGGATCGGGATTGGGAAGGGGATGGGGATTGGGATTGGGATTGGGATTGGGATTGGGATTGGGATGGGATTGGGAGTGGGATGGGATTGGGAATGGGATTGGGATGGGATTGGGAGTGGGATTGGCATTGGGGTTGGGAATGGGATTGGGAACAGGATTGGGATGGGAATGGGACTGGGATTGGGAACGGGATGGGATTGGGATTGGGATTGGGAACGGGATGGGATTGGGATTGGGATTGGGATTGGGATTGGGAACGGGATGGGACTGGGATTGAGACGGGATTGGGAGCGGGACTGGGATTGGGATGGGATTGGGATGGGATCGGGATTGGGAACGGGATGGGGATTGGGATTGGGATTGGGATTGGGATGGGATTGGGAGTGGGATGGGATTGGGGATGGGATTGGGAGTGGGATTGGCATTGGGGTTGGGAATGGGATTGGGAACAGGATTGGGATGGGAATGGGACTGGGATTGGGAACGGGATGGGATTGGGAACGGGACTGGGATTGGGAACGGGATTGGGATTGGGATTGGGATTGGGAACGGGATGGGATTGGGATGGGATTGGGATCGGGATGGGATTGGGAACGGGATCGGGATTGGGATTGGGATTGGGAACGGGATGGGTTTGGGAATGGGATTGGGATTGGGATCAGGATTGGGATCGGGATGGGATTGGGAACGGGATGGGATTGGGAACGGGATGGGATTGGGACTGGGATTGGGATTGGGAACGGGATGGGATTGGGATTGAGACGGGATTGGGAGCGGGACTGGGATTGGGATGGGATTGGGATGGGATTGGGATTGGGATCGGGATGGGATTGGGAACGGGATGGGATTGGGAACGGGATGGGATTGGGATTGAGACGGGATTGGGAGCGGGACTGGGATTGGGATGGGATTGGGATGGGATCGGGATTGGGAAGGGGATGGGGATTGGGATTGGGATTGGGATTGGGATTGGGATGGGATTGGGAGTGGGATGGGATTGGGAATGGGATTGGGATGGGATTGGGAGTGGGATTGGCATTGGGGTTGGGAATGGGATTGGGAACAGGATTGGGATGGGAATGGGACTGGGATTGGGAACGGGATGGGATTGGGATTGGGATTGGGAACGGGATGGGATTGGGATTGGGATTGGGATTGGGATTGGGAACGGGATGGGATTGGGATTGAGACGGGATTGGGAGCGGGACTGGGATTGGGATGGGATTGGGATGGGATCGGGATTGGGAACGGGATGGGGATTGGGATTGGGATTGGGATTGGGATGGGATTGGGAGTGGGATGGGATTGGGGATGGGATTGGGAGTGGGATTGGCATTGGGGTTGGGAATGGGATTGGGAACAGGATTGGGATGGGAATGGGACTGGGATTGGGAACGGGATGGGATTGGGATTGGGAACGGGATGGGATTGGGAACGGGACTGGGATTGGGAATGGGAGGGGATTGGGAACAGGATTGGGATGGGAATGGGACTGGGATGGGATGGGATTGGGATTGGGAACGGGATTGGGAAGGGGATGGGATTGGGAATGGGATGGGTTTGGGAACAGGATTGGGATGGGAATGGGACTGGGATGGGATAGGATTGGGATTGGGAACGGGATTGGGATGGGATTGGGAACAGGACTGGGTTTGGGAATGGGATTGGGATTGGGAATGGGATTGGATTGGGAACGGGATTGGGATTGGGAATGGGGCTGGGAACGGGGCACATCTCGCAGCCCGGCCGGGTGGGAATGGGCGGTGCCCAGGGGCAGTGTCCACCCTGGAACACTGGGATCGGGATCAGGGATTGGGATCAGCATCAGGGAAGGACCCCCCGACCCCGTACCTGCTCAGGTGAGGGCGGGCGGGGCTCAGGGGCCGCGGGATTGGGATCAGGGATCAGGATCGGGATCAGGGATCAGGATCAGGATCGGGATCAGGGATCAGGATCATGGATCAGGATTAGGGACCAGGATCAGGGATCAGGATCAGGGATCAGGATCAGGGATCGGGATCAGGGATTGGGATCAGGACCAGGACCCTCCTCCCCTGTACCTGCTCAGGTGAGGGCGGGCAGGGCTCAGGGGCAGTGGGATTGGGATCAGGGATCGGGATCAGGATCAGGGATCAGGATCAGGATCGGGATCAGGGATCGGGATCAGGACCAGGACCCTCCTCCCCGTACCTGCTCAGGTGAGGGCGGGCGGGGCTCAGGGGCAGTGGGATTGGGATCAGGGATCGGGATCAGGATCGGGATCAGGGATCAGGATCAGGGATCGGGATCAGGACCAGGACCCTCCTCCCCCGTACCTGCTCAGGTGAGGGCGGGCAGGGCTCAGGGGCAGTGGGATTGGGATCAGGGATCAGGATCGGGATCAGGGATCAGGATCAGGATCAGGGATCGGGATCAGGACCAGGACCCTCCTCCCCGTACCTGCTCAGGTGAGGGCGGGCGGGGCTCAGGGGCAGTGGGACTGGGATCAGGGATCGGGATCAGGATCAGGGAGCAGGATCAGGGATCAGGATCAGGATTAGGGACCAGGATCAGGATCAGGATCATGGATCAGGATCAGGATCAGGGATCATGATCAGGATCAGGGATCAGGGATCGGGATCAGGGATCAGGATCAGGACCAGGACCCTCCTCCCCCGTACCTGCTCAGGTGAGGGCGGGCGGGGCTCAGGGGCCGCGGGCGGGGCCCCGGCGCCGTCCCAGAGCTGCAGCGAGTCCAGGTGAGCCTGGATGTCCCCGATGTCCATCCGCTCCGGGGGCTCCTCGGGGACACGGCCTGGGGACAGCCGGACACGGCGCGGGCTGGCACCGGGAGGGACGGGAGGAGAAAGGGAGGAGGAAGGAACGGGGCAGGGCGAGGAGGAGGATGAGGAAGGAGCAGCAGGTTGAGGATGATGAGGAAGGGGCAGGGTGAGGATGATGAAGAGGAAGAGGCAGGCCAAGGCTGAAGAGGAAGGAGCAGGCCGAGGATGATGAGGAAGGGGCAGGCCGAGGATGATGATGAGGAAGGAGCAGGCTGAGCGTGATGATGAGGAAGGGGCAGGGTGAGGATGAAGAGGAAGGATCAGGCCGAGGATGCTGAGGAGGATGCTGAGGAAGGGGCAGGCCGAAGATGATGAGGAGGAAGGGGCAGGCTGAGGATGATGAGGAAGGAGCAGGCTGAGGATGATGAAGAGGAAGGAGCAGGCTGAGGATGATGAAGAGGAAGGAGCAGGCTGAGGATGATGAGGAAGGAGCAGGCCGAGGATGATGAAGAGGAAGGAGCAGGCCGAGGATGATGAAGAGGAAGGAGCAGGCCGAGGATTATGAAGAGGAAGGAGCAGGCTGAGGATGAAGAGGAAGGAGCAGGCTGAGGATGATGAGGAGGAAGGAGCAGGGTGAGGATGATGAGGAGGAAGGGGCAGGCTGAGGATGATGAGGAAGGAGCAGGCTGAGGATGATGAGGAAGAAGGAGCAGGACGAGGATGATGAGGAAGAAGGAGCAGGCCGAGGATGATGATGAGGAAGGATCAGGCCGAGGATGATGAAGAGGAAGGATCAGGCCGAGGATGCCGAGGAAGGCTCCGAGGCCGTACCTGTGCCAGGTGAGCCGTCCCCGTCCCCGTCGCCGTGCAGCCCCGCAGCGCGCAGCAGCTCCTGCGCCTGCCGCTGCCGCTGGGCTCCCGCTGCCTGAGCCGCTCCAGCTGCCGGAGCCGCTGCCGGTGCCGATCCCGGTGCCGATCCCGGCGCCGATCCCGGTGCCGGTGCCGCTCCCGGTGCCGGTGCCGGGGCCGGCGGCCGTGCCG
Organism: Anomalospiza imberbis; assembly: GCF_031753505.1. NCBI lineage: Eukaryota > Metazoa > Chordata > Aves > Passeriformes > Viduidae > Anomalospiza > Anomalospiza imberbis. The sequence continues at coordinate 2,439,907 of NC_089681.1, forward strand.
AGAGCAGGAAGAGGAAGGCCGGGTCGCCGTCGCGGCGGATGCCGTAGGAGCCCAGGCTGCGCCCGTCCCGGCACAGGCTCTGCCCGATGATCCAGCGCTGCGCCGCGGGGGGAAAGCCGTACTCGCGGAACACCTGGGGATCGGGGGATCACACGGGATCGGGAGGATCACACGGGATCAGGGGGATCACACGGGATCGGGGGATCATCCGGGATTGGGGGGGATCATAAAGGATCGGGAGGATCACACGGGATCGGGGGGATCATCCGGGATCAGTGGGATCACCCGGGATTGGGGGGGATCACACGGGATCGGGGGGATCATAAAGGATCGGGGGAATCACACGGGATCGGGGGGATCACACGGGATCGGGGGGATCATCCGGGATCGGGGGGGATCATAAAGGATCGGGGCAAACCCATACTTGTGGAACACCTGGGGATCGGGGGATCACACGGGATCGGGGGGATCCTATGGGATCAGGGGGAAAGCTGTACTCATGGAACACCTGGGGGGTCGGGGGGATCACATGGGATCGGGGGATCATGTGGGATCGGGGGGGTTCCTGTGGGATCGGGGGGATCACACGGGATCGGGGGGATCCTGTGGGACCGGGGGGGTTCCTGTGGGATCAGGGGGATCATATGGGATTGGGGGGATCCTGTGGGATCCTATGGGATCGGGGGGAATCACATGGGATCAGGGGCAAACCCGTACTCGCAGAACACGTGGGGGATCACGTGGGATCAGGGGATCACATGGGATCAGGGGGATCCTATGGGATCAGGGGGATCCCATCGGGGATTGGGGTCACGGGGGAACCCGTACTCGTGGAACATCTGTGGGGGAGAGATCCCGGGGATCGGGGGGGATCGGGGGAAGCCGTACTCCTGAAACGCCTGGGGGATCGGGGATCATATGGGATCGGGGGGATCACATGGGGCATCAGGGGAGATCCCTTGTGGGATCCTGGGGGAGCCTGGAGAAATCCTGGGGATGTACCAGGAGATCCTGGGGAAGCCCTGGGGAGATCCTGCAGGAGATCCTGAGGAGATCCCAGGTGAGCCCCCAGGTAAAAACCCCAGGGGAGATCTCCAGGGAAACCCAGGGGAGACCCTGGGAGCTCCAGGGTGAGCCCCAGGTGAGATCCCGGGGGAGATCCCAGATGGGATCCCAGGTGAGATCCCGGGTGAGCCCTGGGTTAGACCCAGGGGAGATCCTGGGGGAGGTCCCAGCGGAGATCCCAGGTAAAATCCCAGGTGAGCCCCAGGTGAGATCCCAGATGGGATCCCAGGTGAGATCCCAGGTAAAATCCCAGGTAAAATCCCAGGTGAGCCCTGGGTTAGACCCAGGGGAGATCCCAGGTGAGCCCCAGGGGAGATCCCAGGTGAGCCCTGGGTTAGACCCAGGGGAGATCCCAGGTGAGCCCCAGGGGAGATCCCAGGTGAGCCCTGGGTTAGACCCAGGGGAGATCCCAGGTGAGCCCCAGGGGAGATCCCAGGTGAGCCCTGGGTTAGACCCAGGGGAGATCCCAGGTGAGATCCCAGGGGATCCCAGGGACCCTGGTCCCGCACAGCAGGGGCTGGCCCGGCTCCCAGGTGACCCCATTCCCTCCAGGTGACCCCCGGTGTCCCCAGGTGACCCCAGGTGTCCCCAGGTGACCCCCGGTGGCCCTGGATGACCCCAGGTGGCCCCCGGTGGCCCCAGGTGACCCCCGGTGGCCCTGGATGACCCCAGGTGTCCCCAGGTGACCCCAGGTGTCCCCAAGTGACCCCCGGTGGCCCTGGATGACCCCAGGTGACCCCCGGTGACCCCTGGTGGCCCCAGGTGACCCCCGGTGGCCCTGGATGACCCCAGGTGGCCCTGGATGACCCCAGGTGTCCCCCGGTGGCCCCGGTGGCCCGTACCTGCTCCTTGAGGGTGCCGATGGTGATGTGGGGCTGCACCCGCAGGGTGATGCTGGCCGAGGACGTGGCGTCCTCCACCCCCACCGGCATGCTGGCACGGGAGAGAGAGCGGGGTTGGGGTTGGGGTGTGGGGTTTGGGGTTTGGGGTGTGGGGTGTGGGGTGTGGGGTTTGGGGTGTGGGGTGTGGGGTTTGGGGAGTGGGGTGTGGGGTTTGGGGTGTGGGGTTTGGGGTACGCCATGCTGGCATGGGAGAGAGAACGGGTTTGGGGTTTGGGGTGTGGGGTGTAGGTGTGGGGTTTGGGGTGTGGGGAGTGGGGTGTGGGGTATGGGATTGGTGTGTGGGGTTTGGGATTGGGATTGGGGTGTGGGGTATGGGGTGTGGGGTTTCGGGTTTGGGATTGGAGTGTGGGGTGTGGGGTATGGGGTGTGGCATGCTGGGATCGGGGAGAGAACGGGGTTGGGATTGGGGTGCGGGATATGGGGTGTGGGGTTTCGGGTTTGGGATTGGGGTTTGGGGTGTGGGATTGGGGTTTGGGATTGGGGTTTGGGGTGTGGGATTGGGGTGTGGGATATGGGATTGGGATGTGGGGTTTGGGATTGGGGTGTGGGGTGTGGGGTATGGGGTACGGCATGCTGGAATCAGGGAGAGAACGGGGTTGGGATTGGGGTGTGGGGTTTCGGGTTTGGGATTGGGGTTTGGGGTGTGGGATATGGGATTGGGGTTTGGGATTGAGGTTTGGGTTTGGGGTGTGGGATATGGGATTGGGATATGGGATTGGGGTGTGGGGTTTGGGATTGGGGTTTGGGGTGTGGGATATGGGATTGGGGTTTGGGATTGGGGTTTGGGATTGGGGTTTGGGGTGTGGGATATGGGATTGGGGTTTGGGATTGGGGTTTGGGATTGGGGTTTGGGGTGTGGGATTGGGGTTTGGGATATGGGATTGGGATGTGGGGTTTGGGATTGGGGTTTGGGGTGTGGGCTATGGGATTGGGGTGTGGGGTATGGGGTACGGCATGCTGGAATCAGGGAGAGAACGGGGTTGGGATTGGGGTGTGGGATATGGGATTGGGGTTTGGGGTGTGGGGACAGGGGATATGGGATGTGGGAAGGACAGGGACACTCGGGAACGTGGGATACGGCATCTGGGAATGGGGGGGAGGGAGGGGGAAAAGGAGCAATGAGAAGGGAGGAAGAGGAGGAAGAGGAGAAAGAGGAGAGAGAGGAGGAAGAGGAGGAAGAGGAGGAAGAAGAGGAAGAGGAGAAAGAGGAGGAAGAGAAAAAGGAAAAAAAGAAGAAGAAAAACCAGGAAAAAGGGAAAAAAAGAAGGAAGGAAAAAGAAGGAAAAGGAAGAAATGACAGAAAAATGAGGAAGGAGGAGGAGGAGGAGGGAGAGGGCAGGGGAGGAACAGGGAGGAAGTAAGAGGAGAAAGACGGAGCATGAGGAAGGCAGAGGATGAGGAAGGCAGAGGATGAGGATGATGAGGGAGACGAGCAGAGGACGAGGATGAAGATGAGGACGACGACAACGATGAGGGTGATGAGGAAGGCAGAAAATGAAGATGACAACGAGGATGAGGAAGGCAGAGGATGAAGATGAGGAGGATGAGGATGAGGAAGGCAGGGGCAGAGGATGAAGATGAGGAGGATGAGGATGAGGAAGGCAGGGGCAGAGGATGAGGATGAGGAGGATGAGGATGAGGAAGGCAGGGGCAGAGGATGAAGATGAGGAGGATGAGGAAGGCAGGAGCAGAGGATGAAGATGAGGAGGATGACGATGAGGAAGGCAGGGGCAGAGGATGAGGATGATGAGGATGACGATGAGGAGTATGAGGAAGGCAGAGAACGAGGATGAGAATGAGAACGATGAAGATGAGGAAGACAGAGATTGGGGATAGGGGACAATGATGATGATGATGATGACGATGATGAAGAAGGCAAAAGTTGGGGATGGGAGGAAAATGACGATGATGATGGTGATGACGAGGAAGGCAGAGGCTGGGGATGGGAGGACAATGATGAAGATGACGATGATGAGGAAGGCGGAGGTTGGGGATGGCAGGACAATGATGATGAAGATGATGATGAGGAAGGCGGATGTTGGGGATGGCAGGACAATGATGATGAAGATGATGATGAGGAAGGCGGATGTTGGGGATGGGAGGACAATGATGATGAAGATGATGATGAGGAAGGCAGAGGCTGGGTATGGGAGAACAATGATGATGATGATGATGAGGAAGGCACAGGTTGGGGATGGGAGGACAATGATGATGATGACGATGATGAGGAAGGCGGATGTTGGGGATGGTAGGACAATGACGACGATGATGACGATGATGATGAAGGCAGATGTTGGGGATGGGAGGACAATGATGATGACGATGATGAGGAAGGCAGAAATTGGGGATGGGAGGATGATGATGATGATGATAAAGGCAGAGACTGGGGATGGGAGGACAAGGATGAGGATGATGATGACGACGATGAAGAAGACAAGGGTGAGAATGGGAGAACATTGATGATGAAGATGACGATGATGAGGAAGGCGGAAGTTGGGGAAAGGAGAACAATGACGATGACGATGATGATTGAAGGCAGAGATTGGGAATGGGAGGACAATGATGATGAAGATGATGACGATGACGGCGGAGGTTGGGGATGGGAGGACAATGACGATGATGGTGATGATGATGAAGGCAGAGATTGGGGATGGGAGGACAATGATGATGATGACGGTGATGATGAAGGCAGAGGTTGGGGATGGGAGGACAATGACGATGAAGATGATGATGAGGAAGAAGGCAGAGATTGGGAAAGGGAGGACAATGATGATGAAGATGATGACGATGACGGCGGAGGTTGGGGATGGGAGGACAATGACGACGATGATGATGACGACGATGACGATGATGACGATGACGAAGAAGGCGGGATCCCCACCTGATGTCGGCCCCGGCGCGCTCCCTCTCCCGCAGGCGCACGCTCAGCTCCGCGTGCCGCCGGGCCAGCGCCGCCGCGCTCTGCGCCGCCGCCGCCGCGTCCCCGAGCGCCACCGCCTCGGCCAGCTGCAGGGCCAGCTCCTCTGGGGACACACGGGGACACACGGGGACACCGGGGTGGCACCAGGAGCGGGAACGGGGACACACGGGGACACCGGGGACACACGGGGACACCGGGGACACACGGGGACACCGGGGACACATGGGGACACCGGGGTGGCACCCGGAGCGGGAATGGGGACACACGGGGACACATGGGGACACCGGGGACACCGGGGTGGCACCCGGAGCGGGAATGGGGACACACGGGGACACACGGGGACACCGGGGACACCGGGGTGGCACCCGGAGCGGGAATGGGGACACACGGGGACACACGGGGACACCGGGGTGGCACCCGGAGCGGGAACGGGGACACACGGGGACACACGGGGACACACGGGGACACCGGGGACACATGGGGACACCGGGGTGGCACCCAGAGCGGGAATGGGGACACACGGGGACACATGGGGACACCGGGGTGGCACCCCGAGCGGGAATGGGGACACACGGGGACACACGGGGACACACGGGGACACCGGGGACACATGGGGACACCGGGGTGGCACCCGGAGCGGGAATGGGGACACACGGGGACACATGGGGACACCGGGGTGGCACCCGGAGCGGGATCGGGGACACACGGGGGACACACGGGGACACATGGGGACACCGGGGTGGCACCCGGAGCGGGATCGGGGACACACGGGGGACACACGGGGACAACGGGGTGGCACCCGGAGCGGGAACGGGGACACAAGGGGACATACGGGGACACCGGGGTGGCACCCGGAGCGGGAATGGGGACACACGGGGACACACGGGGACACACGGGGACACACGGGGACAACGGGGTGGCACCCGGAGCGGGAACGGGGACACAAGGGGACATACGGGGACACACGGGGACACCGGGGTGGCACCCGGAGCAGGAATGGGGACACACGGGGACACACAGGGACACACGGGGACACCGGGGACACCGGGGTGGCACCCAGGGACACCGGGGTGGCACCCGGAGCGGGAATGGGGACACACGGGGACACCGGGGTGGCACCTGGAGTGGGAACGGGGACACACGGGGACACCGGGGTGGCACCCGAGCGGGAACGGGGACACATGGGGACACACGGGTGGCACCTGGAGCAGGAATGGGGACACCCGGGGACACACGGGGACACACGGGGACACCGGGGTGGCACCCGGAGCGGGAACGGGGACACACGGGGACACCAGGGACACACGGGGACACACGGGGACACCGGGGTGGCACCCGAGCGGGAATGGGGACACACGGGGACATCGGGGACACCGGGGACACACAGGGACACACGGGGACACATGGGGACACCGGGTTGGCACCCGGAGCGGGAACGGGGACACACGGGGACACCGGGGACACACGGGGACACCGGGGTGGCACCCGGGGACACCGGGGTGGCACCTGGAGCGGGAACGGGGACACACGGGGACACACGGGGACACACGGGGACACACGGGGACACCGGGGACACACGGGGACACACGGGGACACACGGGGACACCGGGGTGGCACCCGGGGACACCGGGGTGGCACCTGGAGCGGGAACGGGGACACACGGGGACACACGGGGACACCGGGGACACACGGGGACACACGGGGACACCGGGGTGGCACCCGGAGCGGGAATGGGGACACACGGGGACACACGGGGACACACGGGACACAGGGATGGCACCCGGAGCGGGAATGGGGACACACGGGGACACCGGGGACACCAGGGTGGCACCCAGAGCGGGAACGGGGACACACGGGGGACACACGGGGACACCGGGGACACAGGGATGGCACCCGGAGCGGGAACGGGGACACACGGGGACACCGGGGTGGCACCCGGAGCGGGAATGGGGACACATGGGGACACACGGGGACACCGGGGTGGCACCCGAGCGGGAACGGGGACACACGGGGACACCGGGGTGGCACCCGGAGCGGGAACGGGGACACACGGGGACACCGGGGTGGCACCCGGAGCGGGAACGGGGACACACGGGGACACACGGGGACACACGGGGACACACGGGGTGGCACCCGAGCAGGAATGGGGACACACGGGGACACACGGGGACACCGGGGTGGCACCCGGAGCGGGAACGGGGACACACGGGGACACACGGGGTGGCACCCGGAGCGGGAATGGGGACACACGGGGACACACGGGGACACTGGGGTGGCACCCGAGCGGGAACACACGGGGACACCGGGGACACACGGGGACACCGGGGTGGCACCCGAGCGGGAATGGGGACACACGGGGACACCAGGGACACACGGGGACACACAGGGACACAGGGATGGCACCCGAGCGGGAATGGGGACACACGGGGACACACAGGGACACCAGGGACACCAGGGACACAGGGATGGCACCCGGAGCGGGAATGGGGACACACAGGGACACGGGGGACACGGGGGGTGACACCCACAGCCCCTCAGAGCGGGAATGGGGACACACGGGGGACACCAGGGGTGGCACCCCCAGCCCCCGGGGCAGGACTGTCCCAGCCCGGGGACGCCGTGGGGACACCATGGGGACAGGAGGTGACCCCAGGGGCGGTTCCAGTGGGATTTCAGGGAACATCCCCCCGGGAAGGGCTGTCCCCCCCCATCCCTGCGCCGGTGGCACTTGGGGACAGGCCGGGGTGGCCCTGGCGTGTCCCACCCCCCGGGTCACCTGTCTGGGCCAGCTCCAGGACCTGCTCCTCCTCCGCGTCCGGCTCGGGACCCTCGGCGGGTGGCACCGGAGATGTCCCCGCGGGTGGCACCGGAGACGATGTCCCCGTGTCGCCCTCGGCGGCTGCGGGAGCACGGCGGGGACGGGGCTGTCACCGCTGTCCCTGCCGTCACCTCCCGGGACAGCCAGCCCCGCCAGGGGACACGGGGACAGCAGCAGGGGACACCCGTGACCCTCGGGGGTCACCCCGAGTGGCCGGCTCTGCCTGGCACGTGCGGCTGGGATGTCACCCTGTGCCGCGTCCCTGTCCCCATCCCCGTGTCCCTGTCCCCCATCCCCGTGTCCCTGTCCCCATCCCCGTGTCCCCATCCCCATGTCCCCATCCCCATCCCCGTGTCCCCATCCCCGTGTCCCCAGCCCCGTGTCCCCATCCCCATGTCCCCATCCCCATCCCCGTGTCCCTGTCCCCATCCCCGTGTCCCCAGCCCCGTGTCCCCATCCCCATGTCCCCATCCCCATCCCCGTGTCCCCATCCCCGTGTCCCTGTCCCCATCCCCGTGTCCCCATCCCCGTGTCCCTGTCCCCATCCCCGTGTCCCCATCCCCGTGTCCCTGTCCCCATCCCCGTGTCCCCAGCCCCGTGTCCCTGTCCCCATCCCCGTGTCCCCATCCCCGTGTCCCCATCCCCGTGTCCCCATCCCCATCCCCGTGTCCCCATCCCCATGTCCCCGTGTCCCCATCCCCGTGTCCCTGTCCCCATCCCCGTGTCCCCATCCCCGTATCCCTGTCCCTGTCCCCGTGTCCCCATCCCCGTGTCCCCACCCCCGTGTCCCCATCCCCTTGTCCCTGTCCCCAGCCCCGTGTCCCCACCCCCGTGTCCCCATCCCCGTGTCCCCACCCCCGTGTCCCCATCCCCGTGTCCCCACCCCCGTGTCCCTGTCCCCGTGTCCCTGTCCCCGTGTCCCTGTCCCCAGCCCCGTGTCCCCAGCCCCGTGTCCCTGTCCCCGTGTCCCTGTCCCCATCCCTGTGTCCCCACCCCCGTGTCCCCATCCCAGTCCCCACCCCCGTGTCCCCATCCCCATCCCCGTGTCCCCATCCCCGTGTCCCCATCCCCGTGTCCCTGTCCCCGTGTCCCTGTCCCCAGCCCCGTGTCCCCAGGCCACCACCTTGGCTGTCCCCCCAGCCCTGTCCCCACGTGTCCCTGTCTCTCCAATGTCCCCGTCCCCATCTCCCATGTCCCTGTGTTCTGACTTGTGTCCCCAGCCCTGTCCATGTCCCCAGTGTCCCCATGTCCCTGTCCTGTGTCCCCAGTGTCCCCAATGTCCCCAGTGTCCCCATGTCCCTGTCCTGTGTCCGCAATGTCCCCCCAGTGTCCCCAGTGTCCCCGATGTCCCCATGTCCCCAGTGTCCCCCATGTCCCCAGTGTCCCCAATGTCCTCAGTGTCCCCAATGTCCCCGGTGTCCCCAGTGTCCCCTGTGTCCCCAATGTCCCCAGTGTCCTCAATGTCCCCCAGTGTCCCCAATGTCCTCCATGTCCCCAGTGTCCTCAGTGTCCTCAGTGTCCCCGATGTCCCCAGTGTCCCCAGTGTCCTCAATGTCCCCCAGTGTCCCCCATGTCCCCAGTGTCCCCAGTGTCCCCAATGTCCCCAATGTCCCCAGTGTCCTCAATGTCCCCAGTGTCCCCCATGTCCCCGGTGTCCCCAGTGTCCCAGTGTCCCCAATGTCCCCAGTGTCCCCCCAGTGTCCCCAGTGTCCCAATGTCCCCAGTGTCCCCATGTCCCCAGTGTCCTCAATGTCCCCCAGTGTCCCAGTGTCCTCAGTGTCCCCGATGTCCCCAGTGTCCCCAGTATCCCCAGTATCCCCAATGTCCCCCCAATGTCCCCAGTGTCCCAATGTCCTGAGTGTCCCCAATGTCCCCAGTGTCCCCCATGTCCCCAATGTCCCCAGTGTCCCCAATGTCCCCCATGTCCCCAGTGTCCCCAGTGTCCCCAATGTCCCCAGTGTCCCAGTGTCCCCAGTGTCCCCAATGTCCCCAGTGTCCCCAGTGTCCCCAATGTCCCCGATGTCCCCATGTCCCCAGTGTCCCCAGTGTCCCCAGTGTCCCCAATGTCCTCAGTGTCCCCAATGTCCCCGATGTCCCCATGTCCCCAGTGTCCCCAGTGTCCCAATGTCCCCAGTGTCCCAGTGTCCCCCCAGTGTCCCAGTGTCCCCAGTGTCCCCAGTGTCCCCAGTGTCCCCGTGTCCCCAGTGTCCCCAGTGTCCCCCCAGTGTCCCCAGTGTCCCCAATGTCCCCGATGTCCCCATGTCCCCAGTGTCCCCAGTGTCCCCGTGTCCCCAGTGTCCCCAGTGTCCCCCCAGTGTCCTCAGTGTCCCCAGTGTCCCCGTGTCCCCAGTGTCCCCAGTATCCCCAGTGTCCCCCCAATGTCCCCAGTGTCCCCAATGTCCCCAGTGTCCCCAGTGTCCCCAGTGTCCCCAGTCCCACCTCTCCGTGCCTCCCTGAGGGAGCTGCTCAGCACCGTCCACCACTGCTGGGCCTCGCGCTCCTCGGGGAACCGCAGCGCCACCGCCTCCTGTCCCGCTGTCCCCGCTGTCCCCTCTGTCCCCGCTGTCCCCGCTGTCCCCTCTGTCCCCGCTGTCCCCTCTGTCCCCGCTGTCCCCGCTGTCCCCGGCGCTGGCAGCTGCAGCTCGTGGCAGGCGGGGCCGCACAGGCGGTAGGAAACGTCCCGCAGGTCACACTCTGCCAGGGGCTGGGGACACAGGGGACACCAGGGGACACCAGGGGACAGAGGGGACACCAGGGGGACAAGAGGGGACACCAGGGGACAGAGGGGACACAGGGGGACAGAGGGGACACCAGGGGACAGAGGGGACAGAGGGGACACCGGGGGACACCAGGGGACACCAGGGGACAGAGGGGACACCAGGGGACACAGGGGACACCAGGGGACACAGGGGATAGAGGGGACACCAGGGGACAGAGGGGACAGAGGGGACAGAGGGGACAGGGAGAAGGACGGGACAGGGACAGGGATGGGACAGAGCCAGGAAGGGACAAGGACAGAGGGAACAGGGATGGGACAGGAGGGGACAGAGATGGGGACAGGTGTGGGGTCACCATGGGGTCACCCCCGGTCACTCTTTGGGACACCTTTGGGGTGCCCTGGTCACTCTCGGGGTGCCCCGAGCCCCTCACGGGCGTGTCCCCATCCCCGTGTCCCCGTCCCCGTGTCCCCATCCCCATGTCCCTGTCCCCGTGTCCCCATCCCCGTGTCCCCGTCCCCGTGTCCCTGTCCCCGTGTCCCTGTCGCTGTGTCCCCATCCCCGTGTCCCCGTCCCCGTGTCCCCGTCCCTGGCCGGGGGTGACACGGGACAGCCCTGGGGGGTCCCCAAACCCCGGGACAGCCCCGGGACCCCCGGCCCCTCCCAGGGGACAATCCCGGGGGGGCAATCCCGTGAGACAACCCCGGGGGACAATCCCGTGGACAATCCCGGGGACAACCCCGGGACCTCCCGGGCTCTCCCAGGGGACAATCCCGGGACAATCCCGGGGGACAACCCCGGGACACTCCTGGACACTCCCATGGGACAATCCCGGGACAATCCCGGACTCTCCCGGGGGGACAATCCCGGACTCTCCCGGGGGACAATCCCGACTCTCCCGGGGGACAATCCCGGGACAATCCCGGGACACTCCCGGGGGACAATCCCGGGACAATCCCGGGGGACAACCCCGGGACACTCCTGGACACTCCCATGGGACACTCCCGGGACAATCCCGGACACTCCGGACTCTCCGGACACTCCCCGGGACTCTCCCAGGGGACAACCCCGGGACAATCCCGGACACTCCCGGACTCTCCCGGACACTCCCCGGACTCTCCCAGGGGACACTCCCGAGACTCTCCCCGGACTCTTCCGGGACTCTCCGGACACTCCCCGGACTCTCCCAGGGGACACTCCCGAGACTCTCCCCGGACTCTCCCGGGACTCTCCCGGACTCTCCCGGACTCTCCCAGGGGACACTCCCATGGGACACTCCCGGGACAATCCCGGACTCTCCTGGACACTCCCGGGGGACACTCCCCGGACACTCCCGGACTCTCCCGGGACAATCCGGGACTCTCCCGGACTCTCCCAGGGGACACTCCCGGACAATCCCGGGCCAATCCCGGACACTCCCGGACTCTCCCGGGGACAATCCCGGACACTCCCATGGGACACTCCCAGGGGACCACTCCCATGGGACACTCCCTGGCCAATCCCGGGACACTCCCGGACTCTCCCGGACTCTCCCGTGCTGTCGGGACCGCTCCCCCCCCCGCCCCCCATTTCCCCGGGCCCGGCCGGGGAGGCCCCGCCCCCTCCCTCCCCCCCCACCCCCGACCCCCGGGCGACCCCGCGGGCCCCTCCCCCGCCCCCTCCCCTTCCCCTCAACCGCGCCGCCCCCCCGCCTCCGCCGGCCGCAGCGCCAGGCGGAAGCGGCGCCGGCCGTCGGCTCCCGGTTGCACGCTGAGCTGCAGGCGGAGCGCGGCGCCGGCGGAGGCGGGCAGGAGGCGGCAGGGCGCGGCCAGCTCGGCCCGGGCCGCCATCAGCACCGTGGCGGGGGCGGCGGCCGGGCCCGGCCCCGGCGCTCCGGGCGCCGCCATGGCGGCGCCGCCACTTCCGGCCTCCCGCCCGCGCGGTCCGGCCGCCTCAGGGCTCCCTTCCGGGGGAGCGCCGGGAAACGCGGCCTCGCGCGCGGCAGTTCCGGGGGGAGGAGCGTTCCGCCGCGCCCCGCCCCGCCCCCGCGCTGATTGACAGGCGCTCCCGCCGTCTTTGTCCGCGCCGGCCAATGGCAGCGCCGAGCGCCCCCGCGGTGGGCGGGGCCGCGGGCTCGGCGCGGACCGGCGTCGGTGGCCGCCAATGAAAGGCGAGCGTGGCGGTGATTGACGGGCGCTCCCGCCAATGGGGCCCGCGGGCCGCGGGCGCCGCCCGGGCGGGGCGGGGCGGGCGGGGCCGTGCCGCCGCTGTTGCCGTCCGGTGCCGCGGGAGAAGGTCGCCCGCTCGCCCGCTCGCCCCGGGGCACTCCCAGGATCTCGCCCAGCCGCTCGCGCCGTCCCGAGCACTCGGGGACATGTCGAGGTGGGCGGAGGCCCGGTGGGCCGGCGCCAGACGGCGAACGGCGGCCGCGGCACACGCGCCCCTCCTCGAGCTTGAGCTTTCCCCGGAGACGCCTCCCTTTACAAGCGCCCCGAGCCTGAAGGCGCTGCCACGGCGAGGAGGCACCGATAAGGGAGCAGGACGCGCCGGTAAGCCCGCTCGGCCCCGCCGCCCCTCCTCCGCGCGCCCAGAAGCCGCGCGGCCTACAGCTCCCAGCGCGCCCCGCGCCGCCCGGGCGCGGCCCGGCACCGCGCGCAGCCGCGGGGCACGACGGGAGCAGTAGTCCAGCGGGGGCGAGCCGGGCCGGCCCGCGCGGGGCCCTGCCGGGAGCTGTAGTCCGGCGCGCGGGGCCTGCCGGGAGCTGTAGTGCCGCCCGGGACCGGGGGAGGCTTTCCCGCGTCCTTTTCCTTCCTCCTCTTCCTCTTCCTCTTCCTCCTCCTCTTCCTCCTCCTCTTCCTCCTCCTCTTCCTCCTCCTCTTCCTCCTTTTCCTCCTCTTCCTCCTCCTCCTCCTCCTCCTCCTCTTCCTCCTCCTCCTCCTCTTCCTTCTCTTCCTTCTCTTCCTTCTCTTCCTTCTCTTCCTTCTCTTCCTTCTCTTCCTCCTCTTCCTCCTCTTCCTCCTCTTCCTCTCCTCTTCCTCCTCTTCCTCTTCCTCTTCCTCTTCCTCTTCCTCTTCCTCTTCCTCTTCCTCCTCCTCTTCCTCTTCTTCCTCTTCTTCCTCTTCTTCCTCTTCCTCCTCTTCCTCCCCTTCCTCCTCTTCCTCCCCTTCCTCCTCTTCCTCCTCTTCCTCTCTTCCTCCTCTTCCTCCTCTTCCTCTTCCTCCTCTTCCTCCTCTTCCTCTTCCTCTTCCTCCTCTTCCTCCTCCTCCTCTTTTCCCCATTTCCGCATTTCCCCCTTTCCCATTTCTGCATTTCCCTCTTTTCCATTTCCGCATTTCCCTCTTTTCCATTTCTGCATTTTTCCCTTTTCCATTTCTGTATTTCTCTCTTTTTCCTTTTCCATTTCTGTATTTCTCTTTTTCCATTCCCATTTCTGCATTTCCCTCTTTTCCATTTCCCTTTTTCTTTTTTTCCATTTCTGCATTTTTCCTTTTCCATTTCTGTATTTCTCTTTTTTCCCTTTCCCATTTCCGCATTTCCCTCCTTTCCATTTCCCATTTTCCCTCTTTTCCATTTCTGCATTTCCCTCTTTTCTCTTTTCCACATTTCCCCTTTCCCCTTTTTCCATTCTGCATTTTCCCTCTTTTCCCTTTTCCATTCCCATTTCTGCATTTTTCCCTCTTTCCATTTCCCCCTTTTCCTCTTTCCCATTTCCCCCTTTCCCCTTTTCACATTTCCGCATTTCCCTCTTTTCCATTTCTGCATTTTCCTCTTTTCCCCTTTCCCTTTTCCATTCCCATTTCTGCATTTTTCTCTTTTCCATTTCCCCCTTTCCCCTTTTCCATTTCCCTCTTTCCCTCTTTTCCATTTCCGCATTTCCCTATTTCCTCTTTTCCAATTCTGCATTTTTCCCTTTTCCATTTCTGCATTTTTCCCTTTCCATTTCTGCATCTTCCCTCTTTTCCATTTCTGCATTTTCCCTCTTTTCCCTTTCCGATTTCCGCATTTCCCCATTCCCCCTTTTCATTTCCCTCTTTCCCCTTTTCCATTTCTGCATTTCCCTCTTTTTCCCCTTTCCCTTTTCCATTCCCATTTCTGCATTTTCCTTGTTTTCCCCATTCCCGTGTCAGTATTTTCTCTTTTCCCATTCCCATTTTTTGCATTTTCTCTCTTTTCCCATTTCCGTTCCCGCTTTTTGCACTTTTCTCCTTTTCCCATTCCCATTTCTGTATTTTTCTGTTTTCCCATTTCCATTCCATTCTTCTGCGTTTTGTCGTTTTCCCTTCCCCATTTTTTGCTTTTTTTTCCTTCTCCCATTCCATTTTCCATTCCCATTTCTGTATTTTTTTCCCATTCCCATTCTTGCTTTTTTTTTTTCCTTTTCCCATTCCCTTTTCCCGTTCCCATTTTGTGTTTTTTTGTCTTTTTCCCACTCCCATTCCTTTTTCCATTCCCATTTTTTGTGTTTTCCCATTCCCATTTTTTCTGTATTTTCCCATTCCAATTCCCATTTTTTGTCTTTTCCCATTCCCATTATTTCTGTATTTCATTTTTTTCCATTCCCATTTCTGTGTTTTCTCTCTCTTTTCCCATTCCCATTCCATTTTTGTGTTTTCCATTCCCATTTCTGTATTTTCCAATCCCCATTCCCATTCCCATTTTTGTGTTTTTTTTTTTCCCATTCCCATTTTTGTATTTTCCCATCCCCATCCCCATTCCCATTCCCATTTTTGTCTTTTCCCCCTTCCCATTATTTCTGTATTTCATTTTTTTCCCATTCCCATTCCCATTTCTGTGTTTTCTCTCTCTTTTCCATTCCCTTTCCCATTTTTGTGTTTTCTTATTCCCATTTTTGTCTTTTCCCATTCCCATTCCCATTTTTGTGTTTTCCTATTCCCATTTCTGTATTTTCCAATCCCATTCCCATTCCCATTTTTGTATTTTCACATTCCCATTCCCATTATTTCTGTATTTCGTTTTTTTCCCATTCCCATCCCATTTTTGTATTTCTCTTTTCCTGTTCCCATTCCCATTTTTTGTATTTTCCCATTCCCATTCCCATTCCCGTTTTTGTGGTTTTTTTTCCCATTCCCATTTGTTGTCTTTTCCCATTCCCATTCCTATTATTTCTGTATTTTGTTTTTTCTCCCTTTTCCATTCCCATTTTTTGTATTTTCCCATTCCCATTCCCATTTTTGTGGGTTTTTTTCCCATTCCATTCCCATTTTTTGCATTTTCCCATTTATGTATTTTGTTTTTTTTCCCTTTTCCGTTCCCATTTTTGTATTTTCCCCATTCCCATTCCCATTTTTTGTCTTTTCCCATTCCCATTATTTCTGCATTTCATTTTTCTCCTTTTCCATTCCCATTTCTGTGTTTTCTTTCTATTTTCCCATTCCTATTCCCATTTTTTGCATTTCTTTTCCTTTTCCCATTCCCATTCCCGTTTCTGCATTTTTTTCCCATTCCAATTCCCATTTTTTGTATTTTCCCGTTCCCATTCCCATTATTTCTGTATTTTGTTTTTTTCCCATTCCCATTCCCATTTCTGTGTTTTCTCTCTCTTTTCCCATTCCCATTTTTGTCTTTTCCCATTCCCATTCCCATTTTTGTATTTTCCCATTCTCATTCCCATTTTTTGTCTTTTCCCATTCCCGTTCCCATTATTTCTGTATTTCGTTTTTCTCCCTTTTCCATTCCCATTTTTTGTATTTTCCCATTCCCATTCCCATTTTTGTGGTTTTTTTTCCCATTCCCATTTTTTGCATTTTCCCATTCCCATTTCTGTATTTTGTTTTTTTCCCCATTTCCATTCCCATTTTTGTATTTTCCCATTCCCATTTTTTGCATTTTCCATTCCCATTATTTCTGCATTCATTTTTCTCCCTTTTCCATTCCCATTTCTGTGTTTTCTTTCTCTTTTCCCATTCCTATTCCCATTTTTTGCATTTCTTTTCCTTTTCCCATTCCCATTCCCGTTTCTGCATTTTTTTCCCATTCCAATTCCCATTTTTTGTATTTTCCCGTTCCCATTCCCATTATTTCTGTATTTTGTTTTTTTCCCATTCCCATTCCCATTTCTGTGTTTTCTCTCTCTTTTCCCATTCCCATTTTTGTCTTTTCCCATTCCCTATTCCCATTTTTGTATTTTCCCATTCTCATTCCCATTTTTTGTCTTTTCCCATTCCCGTTCCCATTATTTCTGTATTTCGTTTTTCTCCCTTTTCCATTCCCATTTTTTGTATTTTCCCATTCCCATTCCCATTTTGTGGTTTTTTTTCCCATTCCCATTTTTTTGCATTTTCCCATTCCCATTTCTGTATTTTGTTTTTTTCCCATTTCCATTCCCATTTTTGTATTTTCCCATTCCCATTTTTTGCATTTTCCTATTCCCATTATTTCTGTATTTCGTTTTCCTCCCTTTTCCATTCCCATTTTTTGTATTTTCCCATTCCCATTCCCATTTTTGTGGGTTTTTTTCCCATTCCCATTCCCATTTTTTTGCATTTTCCCATTTATGTATTTTGTTTTTTTTTCCCTTTTCCGTTCCCATTTTTGTATTTTCCCATTCCCATTCCCATTTTTTGTCTTTTCCCATTCCCATTATTTCTGCATTTCATTTTTCTCCTTTTCCGCTCCCATTTCTGTGTTTTCTTTCTCTTTTCCCATTCCCATTCCCATTTTTATATTTTCCTATTTCCATTCCCATTTTTTGTATTTTCCCGTTCCCATTCCCATTATTTCTGTATTTTGTTTTTTTCCCATTCCCATTCTCATTTCTGTGTTTTTTCTCTCTTTTCCCATTCCCATTTTTGTCTTTTCCCATTCCCATTCCCATTTTTGTATTTTCCCATTCTCATTCCATTTTTTGTCTTTTCCCATTCCCGTTCCCATTATTTCTGTATTTCGTTTTCCTCCCTTTTCCATTCCCATTTTTTGTATTTTCCCATTCCCATTCCCATTTTTGTGGTTTTTTTTCCCATTCCCATTCCCATTTTTTGCATTTTCCCATTCCCATTTCTGTATTTTGTTTTTTTCCCATTTTCATTCCCATTTCTGTGTTTTCCCTCTCTTTTCCCATTCCCATTTTTTCTCTTTTCCTATTCCCATTTCTGCATTTTTTCCCATTCCCATTCCCATTTTTGTCTTTTCCCGTTTCCATTCCCATTATTTTTGTATTCCGTTTTCCTCCCTTTTCCCATTCCCATTTCTGTGTTTTTTCTCTCTTTTCCCGTTCCCATTCCCATTCCCATTTTTGTATTTTCTCTTTTCCCATTCCCATTTTTGTCTTTTCCCGTTCCCGTTCCCATTTTTTGCATTTTCCCATTTCTGTATTTTGTTTTCCTCCCTTTTCCATTCCCATTTTTTGCCTTTTCCCATTCCCATTCTCATTTCCATTTTTTGCATTTTCCCATTCCCATTATTTCTGCATTTCGTTTTCCTCCCTTTTCCATTCTCATTTTTGTATTTTCCCATTCCCATTCCCATTTTTGTATTTTCCCATTCCCGTTATTTCTGCATTTCGTTTTCCTCCCTTTTCCATTCTCATTTTTGTATTTTCCCATTCCCATTCCCATTCCCATTTTTGTGTTTTTTTTCCCATTCCCATTCCCATTTTTTGCATTTTCTCATTTCTGTATTTTGTTTTTTTTCCCTTTTCCGTTCCCATTTTTGTATTTTCCCATTCCCATTCCCATTTTTGTGTTTTTTTTTCCCATTCCCATTTTTTTGCATTTTCCCATTTCTGTATTCTCTTTTTTTTCCCTTTTCCGTTCCCATTTTTTGCCTTTTCCCATTCCCATTCCCATTTTTTGCCTTTTCCCATTCCCATTCCCCATTTTTGCCTTTTCCCATTCCCATTCCCATTTTTTGCCTTTTCCCATTCCCGTTATTTCTGCATTCCGTTTTTTCTCCCATTTCCATTCCCATTTCTGTGTTTTCTCTCTCTTTTCCCGTTCCCTTTTCCATTCCCTTTTTTGTCTTTTCCCGTTCCCATTCCCATTTTTTGCCTTTTCCCGTTCCCATTCCCATTTTTTGCCTTTTCCCATTCCCGTTATTTCTGCATTCCGTTTTCCTCCCTTTTCCATTCCCATTTTTTGTATTTTCCCATTCCCATTCCCATTCCCATTTTTGTGGTTTTTTTTTCCCATTCCCATTCCCATTTTTTGCATTTTCCCGTTTCTGTATTTTGTTTTTTTTCCCTTTTCCGTTCCCATTTTTTGCCTTTTCCCATTCCCATTTTTTGCCTTTTCCCATTCCTATTCCCATTTTTGCCTTTTCCCATTCCCATTCCCATTTTTTGCCTTTTCCCATTTCGGTATTTTGGTTTTTCTCCCTTTTTCCCGTTCCCATTCCCATTCTTTGCCTTTTCCGTTCCCGTTCTTTCCGCATTCCCTTTTCCTCCCTTTTCCGTTCCCGTTTTCTGCGTTTCCCCCCTGCCCTCCCCTCCCTTCCCCGGCTCCCCCCCGCTGCCGTTCCCGGTTCCGGGCAATTCCGGGGAATTCACCTGGCCCGTGGCCCTCCCGCGAGCAGCAGCCGCCGGCTCGGGAGCTCCGGGAATCCCGGGAATCGGCGCGGGAGGATGAAGCTGCTGGAGAACTCCAGCTTCGAGGCCATCAACTCCCAGCTGACCGTGGAGACCGGCGACGCCCACATCATCGGCAGGTCAGCGCCGACGCCGGAATCCGGGAATGCTGCCCCGGGAAAAACGGGAAAACCTGGGAATGCTGCCACGGGGAAACCTGGGAATGCTGCCACGGGAAAACCTGGGGAATGCTGCCACGGGGAAAACCTGGGAATGCTGCCACGGGAAAACCTGGGAATGCTGCCCCAGGAATCCGGGAATGCTGCCACGGGGAGAAACGGGAAAACCTGGGAATGCTGCCACGGAGAAAAACGGGAAAACCTGGGAATGCTGCCCCGGGAATCCGGGAATGCTGCCACGGGGAGAAACGGGAAAACCTGGGAATGCTGCCACGGGGAAAAACGGGAATGCTGCCCCGGGGAGAAACGGGAAAACCTGGGAATGCTGCCACGGGGAAAAACGGGAATGCTGCCACAGGGAAAACTGGGAATGCTGCCCCGGGGAAAAACAGGAAAAACCTGGGAATGCTGCCACGGGAAAACCTGGGAATGCTGCCACGGGGAAAAACGGGAATGCTGCCACGGGGAAAAACGGGAATGCTGCCACGGGGAGAAACGGGAAAACCTGGGAATGCTGCCACGGGGAAAAACGGGAAAACCTGGGAATGCTGCCAGGGGAAAAACGGGAAAACCTGGGAATGCTGGCCCGGGAAAAATGGGAAAACCTGGGAATGCTGCCACGGGAAAAACGGGAAAACCTGGGAATGCTGCCACGGGGAAAAACGGGAATGCTGCCACGGGGAAAAATGGGAAAACCTGGGAATGCTGCCACGGGGAAAAACGGGAATGCTGCCACGGGGAAAAATGGGAAAACCTGGGAATGCTGCCACGGGAAAACCTGGGAATGCTGCCCCGGGGAAAAACGGGAAAACCTGGGAATGCTGCCCCGGGGAGAAACGGGAAAACCTGGGAACGCTGCCCCGGGGAAAAACGGGAATGCTGCCCCGGGGAAAAACGGGAATGCTGCCACGGGGAAAAACGGGAAAACCTGGGAATGCTGCCACGGGGAAAAACGGGAAAACCTGGGAATGCTGCCACGGGGAAAACGGGAAAACCTGGGAATGCTGGCCCGGGGAAAAACAGGAAAACCTGGGAATGCTGCCACGGGGAAAAACGGGAAAACCTGGGAATGCTGCCACGGGGAAAAACGGGAAAACCTGGGAATGCTGCCACGGGAAAACCTGGGAATGCTGCCCCAGGAATCCGGGAATGCTGCCACGGGGAGAAACGGGAAAACCTGGGAATGCTGCCACGGAGAAAAACGGGAAAACCTGGAATGCTGCCCCGGGAATCCGGGAATGCTGCCACGGGGAGAAACGGGAAAACCTGGGAATGCTGCCACGGAGAAAAACGGGAAAACCTGGGAATGCTGCCCCGGGAATCCGGGAATG
>NC_089681.1:2460538-2493666 GCF_031753505.1 Anomalospiza imberbis
TCCCAGTGCCAGGGCCTGTCCCCATCCCATGGACACGGATCCCAGTGCCAGGGCCTGTCCCAGTGCATGGACACGGATCCCAGTGCCAGGGCCTGTCCCCATCCCATGGACACGGATCCCAGTGCCAGGGCCTGTCCCCATCCCATGGACACGGATCCCAGTGCCAGGGCCTGTCCCCATCCCATGGACACGGATCCCAGTGCCAGGGCCTGTCCCAGTGCCATGGACATGGATCCCAGTGCCAGGGCCTGTCCCAGTGCCATGGACACGGATCCCAGTGCCAGGGCCTGTCCCAGTCCATGGACACGGATCCCAGTGCCAGGGCCTGTCCCCATCCCATGGACACGGATCCCAGTGCCAGGGCCTGTCCCCATCCCATGGACACAGATCCCAGTGCCAGGGCCTGTCCCCATCCCATGGACACGGATCCCAGTGCCAGGGCCTGTCCCCATCCCATGGACACGGATCCCAGTGCCAGGGCCTGTCCCAGTGCCATGGACACGGATCCCAGTGCCAGGGCCTGTCCCAGTGCCATGGACACGGATCCAGTTGCCAGGGCCTGTCCCAGTTCATGGACACGGATCCCAGTGCCAGGGCCTGTCCCAGTCCATGGACACGGATCCCAGTGCCAGGGCCTGTCCCAGTGCCATGGACACGGATCCCAGTGCCAGGGCCTGTCCCAGTGCCATGGACACGGATCCCAGTGCCAGGGCCTGTCCCCATCCCATGGACACGGATCCCAGTGCCAGGGCCTGTCCCAGTGCATGGACACGGATCCCAGTGCCAGGGCCTGTCCCAGTTCATGGACACGGATCCCAGTGCCAGGGCCTGTCCCAGTCCATGGACACGGATCCCAGTGCCAGGGCCTGTCCCAGTCCATGGACACGGATCCCAGTGCCAGGGCCTGTCCCCATCCCATGGACACGGATCCCAGTGCCAGGGCCTGTCCCCATCCCATGGACACGGATCCCAGTGCCAGGGCCTGTCCCATCCCATGGACACGGATCCCAGTGCCAGGGCCTGTCCCAGTGCATGGACACGGATCCCAGTGCCAGGGCCTGTCCCCATCCCATGGACACGGATCCCAGTGCCAGGGCCTGTCCCAGTCCATGGACACGGATCCCAGTGCCAGGGCCTGTCCCAGTGCCATGGACACGGATCCCAGTGCCAGGGCCTGTCCCAGTGCCATGGACACGGATCCCAGTGCCAGGGCCTGTCCCAGTTCATGGACACGGATCCCAGTGCCAGGGCCTGTCCCAGTGCCATGGACACGGATCCCAGTGCCAGGGCCTGTCCCAGTTCATGGACACGGATCCCAGTGCCAGGGCCTGTCCCCATCCCATGGACACGGATCCCAGTGCCAGGGCCTGTCCCCATCCCATGGACACGGATCCCAGTGCCAGGGCCTGTCCCCATCCCATGGACACGGATCCCAGTGCCAGGGCCTGTCCCCATCCCATGGACACGGATCCCAGTGCCAGGGCCTGTCCCAGTGCCATGGACACGGATCCCAGTGCCAGGGCCTGTCCCAGTGCCATGGACACGGATCCCAGTGCCAGGGCCTGTCCCAGTCCATGGACACGGATCCCAGTGCCAGGGCCTGTCCCTATGCCATGGACACGGATCCCAGTGCCAGGGCCTGTCCCCATGCCATGGACACGGATCCCAGTGCCAGGGCCTGTCCCCATCCCATGGACACGGATCCCAGTGCCAGGGCCTGTCCCCATCCCATGGACACGGATCCCAGTGCCAGGGCCTGTCCCAGTGCATGGACACGGATCCCAGTGCCAGGGCCTGTCCCAGTGCCATGGACACGGATCCCAGTGCCAGGGCCTGTCCCAGTGCCATGGACACGGATCCCAGTGCCAGGGCCTGTCCCAGTCCATGGACACGGATCCCAGTGCCAGGGCCTGTCCCAGTTCATGGACACGGATCCCAGTGCCAGGGCCTGTCCCAGTGCATGGACACGGATCCCAGTGCCAGGGCCTGTCCCAGTCCATGGACACGGATCCCAGTGCCAGGGCCTGTCCCATCCCATGGACACGGATCCCAGTGCCAGGGCCTGTCCCAGTGCATGGACACGGATCCCAGTGCCAGGGCCTGTCCCCATCCCATGGACACGGATCCCAGTGCCAGGGCCTGTCCCAGTTCATGGACACGGATCCCAGTGCCAGGGCCTGTCCCAGTCCATGGACACGGATCCCAGTGCCAGGGCCTGTCCCAGTGCCATGGACACGGATCCCAGTGCCAGGGCCTGTCCCCATCCCATGGACACGGATCCCAGTGCCAGGGCCTGTCCCCATCCCATGGACACGGATCCCAGTGCCAGGGCCTGTCCCAGTGCCATGGACACGGATCCCAGTGCCAGGGCCTGTCCCAGTTCATGGACACGGATCCCAGTGCCAGGGCCTGTCCCCATCCCATGGACACGGATCCCAGTGCCAGGGCCTGTCCCAGTTCATGGACACGGATCCCAGTGCCAGGGCCTGTCCCATCCCATGGACACGGATCCCAGTGCCAGGGCCTGTCCCTATGCCATGGACACGGATCCCAGTGCCAGGGCCTGTCCCCATCCCATGGACACGGATCCCAGTGCCAGGGCCTGTCCCAGTCCATGGACACGGATCCCAGTGCCAGGGCCTGTCCCCATCCCATGGACACGGATCCCAGTGCCAGGGCCTGTCCCAGTGCCATGGACACGGATCCCAGTGCCAGGGCCTGTCCCAGTTCATGGACACGGATCCCAGTGCCAGGGCCTGTCCCATCCCATGGACACGGATCCCAGTGCCAGGGCCTGTCCCAGTTCATGGACACGGATCCCAGTGCCAGGGCCTGTCCCAGTGCATGGACACGGATCCCAGTGCCAGGGCCTGTCCCCATCCCATGGACACGGATCCCAGTGCCAGGGCCTGTCCCAGTTCATGAACACGGATCCCAGTGCCAGGGCCTGTCCCAGTGCCATGGACACGGATCCCAGTGCCAGGGCCTGTCCCAGTCCATGGACACGGATCCCAGTGCCAGGGCCTGTCCCCATCCCATGGACACGGATCCCAGTGCCAGGGCCTGTCCCAGTCCATGGACACGGATCCCAGTGCCAGGGCCTGTCCCAGTTCATGGACACGGATCCCAGTGCCAGGGCCTGTGCCATCCCATGGACACGGATCCCAGTGCCAGGGCCTGTGCCATCCCATGGACACGGATCCCAGTGCCAGGGCCTGTCCCAGTGCCATGGACACGGATCCCAGTGCCAGGGCCTGTCCCAGTGCCATGGACACGGATCCCAGTGCCAGGGCCTGTCCCCATCCCATGGACACGGATCCCAGTGCCAGGGCCTGTCCCAGTTCATGGACACGGATCCCAGTGCCAGGGCCTGTCCCAGTTCATGGACACGGATCCCAGTGCCAGGGCCTGTCCCATCCCATGGACACGGATCCCAGTGCCAGGGCCTGTCCCAGTGCCATGGACACGGATCCCAGTGCCAGGGCCTGTCCCAGTTCATGGACACGGATCCCAGTGCCAGGGCCTGTCCCATCCCATGGACACGGATCCCAGTGCCAGGGCCTGTCCCAGTTCATGGACACGGATCCCAGTGCCAGGGCCTGTCCCAGTGCATGGACACGGATCCCAGTGCCAGGGCCTGTCCCCATCCCATGGACACGGATCCCAGTGCCAGGGCCTGTCCCCATCCCATGGACACGGATCCCAGTGCCAGGGCCTGTCCCAGTTCATGGACACGGATCCCAGTGCCAGGGCCTGTCCCCATCCCATGGACACGGATCCCAGTGCCAGGGCCTGTCCCAGTGCATGGACACGGATCCCAGTGCCAGGGCCTGTCCCCATCCCATGGACACGGATCCCAGTGCCAGGGCCTGTCCCCATCCCATGGACACGGATCCCAGTGCCAGGGCCTGTCCCAGTGCCATGGACACGGATCCCAGTGCCAGGGCCTGTCCCCGTGCCATGGACACGGATCCCAGTGCCAGGGCCTGTCCCATCCCATGGACACGGATCCCAGTGCCAGGGCCTGTCCCAGTGCCATGGACACGGATCCCAGTGCCAGGACCTGTCCCAGTGCCATGGACACGGATCCCAGTGCCAGGGCCTGTCCCAGTGCCATGGACACGGATCCCAGTGCCAGGGCCTGTCCCCATCCCATGGACACGGATCCCAGTGCCAGGGCCTGTCCCTATGCCATGGACACGGATCCCAGTGCCAGGGCCTGTCCCCATCCCATGGACACGGATCCCAGTGCCAGGGCCTGTCCCCATCCCATGGACACGGATCCCAGTGCCAGGGCCTGTCCCCATCCCATGGACACGGATCCCAGTGCCAGGGCCTGTCCCAGTTCATGGACACGGATCCCAGTGCCAGGGCCTGTCCCATCCCATGGACACGGATCCCAGTGCCAGGGCCTGTCCCAGTCCATGGACACGGATCCCAGTGCCAGGGCCTGTCCCAGTCCATGGACACGGATCCCAGTGCCAGGGCCTGTCCCAGTTCATGGACACGGATCCCAGTGCCAGGGCCTGTCCCCATCCCATGGACACGGATCCCAGTGCCAGGGCCTGTCCCAGTGCCATGGACACGGATCCCAGTGCCAGGGCCTGTCCCAGTGCCATGGACACGGATCCCAGTGCCAGGGCCTGTCCCAGTCCATGGACACGGATCCCAGTGCCAGGGCCTGTCCCAGTCCATGGACACGGATCCCAGTGCCAGGGCCTGTCCCAGTGCCATGGACACGGATCCCAGTGCCAGGGCCTGTCCCAGTGCATGGACACGGATCCCAGTGCCAGGGCCTGTCCCAGTGCCATGGACACGGATCCCAGTGCCAGGGCCTGTCCCTATGCCATGGACACGGATCCCAGTGCCAGGGCCTGTCCCAGTTCATGGACACGGATCCCAGTGCCAGGGCCTGTCCCAGTCCATGGACACGGATCCCAGTGCCAGGGCCTGTCCCATCCCATGGACACGGATCCCAGTGCCAGGGCCTGTCCCCATCCCATGGACACGGATCCCAGTGCCAGGGCCTGTCCCAGTGCCATGGACACGGATCCCAGTGCCAGGGCCTGTCCCAGTGCCATGGACACGGATCCCAGTGCCAGGGCCTGTCCCAGTCCATGGACACGGATCCCAGTGCCAGGGCCTGTCCCAGTGCCATGGACACGGATCCCAGTGCCAGGGCCTGTCCCCATCCCATGGACACGGATCCCAGTGCCAGGGCCTGTCCCCATCCCATGGACACGGATCCCAGTGCCAGGGCCTGTCCCCATCCCATGGACACGGATCCCAGTGCCAGGGCCTGTCCCAGTGCATGGACACGGATCCCAGTGCCAGGGCCTGTCCCAGTGCATGGACACGGATCCCAGTGCCAGGGCCTGTCCCAGTGCCATGGACACGGATCCCAGTGCCAGGGCCTGTCCCAGTGCCATGGACACGGATCCCAGTGCCAGGGCCTGTCCCAGTCCATGGACACGGATCCCAGTGCCAGGGCCTGTCCCAGTTCATGGACACGGATCCCAGTGCCAGGGCCTGTCCCAGTGCCATGGACACGGATCCCAGTGCCAGGGCCTGTCCCATCCCATGGACACGGATCCCAGTGCCAGGGCCTGTCCCAGTGCCATGGACACGGATCCCAGTGCCAGGGCCTGTCCCCATCCCATGGACACGGATCCCAGTGCCAGGGCCTGTCCCAGTTCATGGACACGGATCCCAGTGCCAGGGCCTGTCCCAGTCCATGGACACGGATCCCAGTGCCAGGGCCTGTCCCAGTGCCATGGACACGGATCCCAGTGCCAGGGCCTGTCCCCATCCCATGGACACGGATCCCAGTGCCAGGGCCTGTCCCCATCCCATGGACACGGATCCCAGTGCCAGGGCCTGTCCCAGTGCCATGGACACGGATCCCAGTGCCAGGGCCTGTCCCAGTTCATGGACACGGATCCCAGTGCCAGGGCCTGTCCCATCCCATGGACACGGATCCCAGTGCCAGGGCCTGTCCCAGTTCATGGACACGGATCCCAGTGCCAGGGCCTGTCCCATCCCATGGACACGGATCCCAGTGCCAGGGCCTGTCCCAGTCCATGGACACGGATCCCAGTGCCAGGGCCTGTCCCAGTGCCATGGACACGGATCCCAGTGCCAGGGCCTGTCCCAGTGCCATGGACACGGATCCCAGTGCCAGGGCCTGTCCCCATCCCATGGACACGGATCCCAGTGCCAGGGCCTGTCCCAGTGCCATGGACACGGATCCCAGTGCCAGGGCCTGTCCCAGTTCATGGACACGGATCCCAGTGCCAGGGCCTGTCCCATCCCATGGACACGGATCCCAGTGCCAGGGCCTGTCCCAGTCCATGGACACGGATCCCAGTGCCAGGGCCTGTCCCCATCCCATGGACACGGATCCCAGTGCCAGGGCCTGTCCCAGTTCATGAACACGGATCCCAGTGCCAGGGCCTGTCCCAGTGCCATGGACACGGATCCCAGTGCCAGGGCCTGTCCCAGTCCATGGACACGGATCCCAGTGCCAGGGCCTGTCCCCATCCCATGGACACGGATCCCAGTGCCAGGGCCTGTCCCAGTCCATGGACACGGATCCCAGTGCCAGGGCCTGTCCCAGTTCATGGACACGGATCCCAGTGCCAGGGCCTGTGCCATCCCATGGACACGGATCCCAGTGCCAGGGCCTGTGCCATCCCATGGACACGGATCCCAGTGCCAGGGCCTGTCCCAGTGCCATGGACACGGATCCCAGTGCCAGGGCCTGTCCCAGTGCCATGGACACGGATCCCAGTGCCAGGGCCTGTCCCCATCCCATGGACACGGATCCCAGTGCCAGGGCCTGTCCCAGTTCATGGACACGGATCCCAGTGCCAGGGCCTGTCCCAGTTCATGGACACGGATCCCAGTGCCAGGGCCTGTCCCATCCCATGGACACGGATCCCAGTGCCAGGGCCTGTCCCAGTTCATGGACACGGATCCCAGTGCCAGGGCCTGTCCCATCCCATGGACACGGATCCCAGTGCCAGGGCCTGTCCCTATGCCATGGACACGGATCCCAGTGCCAGGGCCTGTCCCCATCCCATGGACACGGATCCCAGTGCCAGGGCCTGTCCCCATCCCATGGACACGGATCCCAGTGCCAGGGCCTGTCCCAGTGCCATGGACACGGATCCCAGTGCCAGGGCCTGTCCCAGTTCATGGACACGGATCCCAGTGCCAGGGCCTGTCCCATCCCATGGACACGGATCCCAGTGCCAGGGCCTGTCCCCATCCCATGGACACGGATCCCAGTGCCAGGGCCTGTCCCAGTGCATGGACACGGATCCCAGTGCCAGGGCCTGTCCCCATCCCATGGACACGGATCCCAGTGCCAGGGCCTGTCCCCATCCCATGGACACGGATCCCAGTGCCAGGGCCTGTCCCAGTTCATGAACACGGATCCCAGTGCCAGGGCCTGTCCCAGTGCCATGGACACGGATCCCAGTGCCAGGGCCTGTCCCAGTCCATGGACACGGATCCCAGTGCCAGGGCCTGTCCCCATCCCATGGACACGGATCCCAGTGCCAGGGCCTGTCCCAGTCCATGGACACGGATCCCAGTGCCAGGGCCTGTCCCAGTTCATGGACACGGATCCCAGTGCCAGGGCCTGTGCCATCCCATGGACACGGATCCCAGTGCCAGGGCCTGTCCCAGTGCCATGGACACGGATCCCAGTGCCAGGGCCTGTCCCAGTGCCATGGACACGGATCCCAGTGCCAGGGCCTGTCCCCATCCCATGGACACGGATCCCAGTGCCAGGGCCTGTCCCAGTGCCATGGACACGGATCCCAGTGCCAGGGCCTGTCCCCATCCCATGGACACGGATCCCAGTGCCAGGGCCTGTCCCAGTTCATGGACACGGATCCCAGTGCCAGGGCCTGTCCCCATCCCATGGACACGGATCCCAGTGCCAGGGCCTGTCCCAGTGCATGGACACGGATCCCAGTGCCAGGGCCTGTCCCCATCCCATGGACACGGATCCCAGTGCCAGGGCCTGTCCCCATCCCATGGACACGGATCCCAGTGCCAGGGCCTGTCCCCATCCCATGGACACGGATCCCAGTGCCAGGGCCTGTCCCAGTGCCATGGACATGGATCCCAGTGCCAGGGCCTGTCCCAGTGCCATGGACACGGATCCCAGTGCCAGGGCCTGTCCCAGTCCATGGACACGGATCCCAGTGCCAGGGCCTGTCCCCATCCCATGGACACGGATCCCAGTGCCAGGGCCTGTCCCCATCCCATGGACACAGATCCCAGTGCCAGGGCCTGTCCCCATCCCATGGACACGGATCCCAGTGCCAGGGCCTGTCCCAGTCCATGGACACGGATCCCAGTGCCAGGGCCTGTCCCAGTTCATGGACACGGATCCCAGTGCCAGGGCCTGTCCCAGTCCATGGACACGGATCCCAGTGCCAGGGCCTGTCCCAGTGCCATGGACACGGATCCCAGTGCCAGGGCCTGTCCCAGTGCCATGGACACGGATCCCAGTGCCAGGGCCTGTCCCCATCCCATGGACACGGATCCCAGTGCCAGGGCCTGTCCCAGTGCATGGACACGGATCCCAGTGCCAGGGCCTGTCCCAGTTCATGGACACGGATCCCAGTGCCAGGGCCTGTCCCAGTCCATGGACACGGATCCCAGTGCCAGGGCCTGTCCCAGTCCATGGACACGGATCCCAGTGCCAGGGCCTGTCCCCATCCCATGGACACGGATCCCAGTGCCAGGGCCTGTCCCCATCCCATGGACACGGATCCCAGTGCCAGGGCCTGTCCCATCCCATGGACACGGATCCCAGTGCCAGGGCCTGTCCCAGTGCATGGACACGGATCCCAGTGCCAGGGCCTGTCCCCATCCCATGGACACGGATCCCAGTGCCAGGGCCTGTCCCAGTCCATGGACACGGATCCCAGTGCCAGGGCCTGTCCCAGTGCCATGGACACGGATCCCAGTGCCAGGGCCTGTCCCAGTGCCATGGACACGGATCCCAGTGCCAGGGCCTGTCCCA
The DNA here is from genome assembly GCF_031753505.1 of Anomalospiza imberbis. Taxonomy (NCBI): domain Eukaryota; kingdom Metazoa; phylum Chordata; class Aves; order Passeriformes; family Viduidae; genus Anomalospiza; species Anomalospiza imberbis. The sequence continues at coordinate 2,469,582 of NC_089681.1, forward strand.
GTTCATGGACACGGATCCCAGTGCCAGGGCCTGTCCCTATGCCATGGACACGGATCCCAGTGCCAGGGCCTGTCCCCATCCCATGGACACGGATCCCAGTGCCAGGGCCTGTCCCCATCCCATGGACACGGATCCCAGTGCCAGGGCCTGTCCCCATCCCATGGACACGGATCCCAGTGCCAGGGCCTGTCCCAGTGCCATGGACACGGATCCCAGTGCCAGGGCCTGTCCCAGTGCCATGGACACGGATCCCAGTGCCAGGGCCTGTCCCAGTCCATGGACACGGATCCCAGTGCCAGGGCCTGTCCCTATGCCATGGACACGGATCCCAGTGCCAGGGCCTGTCCCCATGCCATGGACACGGATCCCAGTGCCAGGGCCTGTCCCCATCCCATGGACACGGATCCCAGTGCCAGGGCCTGTCCCCATCCCATGGACACGGATCCCAGTGCCAGGGCCTGTCCCAGTGCATGGACACGGATCCCAGTGCCAGGGCCTGTCCCAGTGCCATGGACACGGATCCCAGTGCCAGGGCCTGTCCCAGTGCCATGGACACGGATCCCAGTGCCAGGGCCTGTCCCAGTCCATGGACACGGATCCCAGTGCCAGGGCCTGTCCCAGTTCATGGACACGGATCCCAGTGCCAGGGCCTGTCCCAGTGCATGGACACGGATCCCAGTGCCAGGGCCTGTCCCAGTCCATGGACACGGATCCCAGTGCCAGGGCCTGTCCCATCCCATGGACACGGATCCCAGTGCCAGGGCCTGTCCCAGTGCATGGACACGGATCCCAGTGCCAGGGCCTGTCCCCATCCCATGGACACGGATCCCAGTGCCAGGGCCTGTCCCAGTTCATGGACACGGATCCCAGTGCCAGGGCCTGTCCCAGTCCATGGACACGGATCCCAGTGCCAGGGCCTGTCCCAGTGCCATGGACACGGATCCCAGTGCCAGGGCCTGTCCCCATCCCATGGACACGGATCCCAGTGCCAGGGCCTGTCCCCATCCCATGGACACGGATCCCAGTGCCAGGGCCTGTCCCAGTGCCATGGACACGGATCCCAGTGCCAGGGCCTGTCCCAGTTCATGGACACGGATCCCAGTGCCAGGGCCTGTCCCCATCCCATGGACACGGATCCCAGTGCCAGGGCCTGTCCCAGTTCATGGACACGGATCCCAGTGCCAGGGCCTGTCCCATCCCATGGACACGGATCCCAGTGCCAGGGCCTGTCCCTATGCCATGGACACGGATCCCAGTGCCAGGGCCTGTCCCCATCCCATGGACACGGATCCCAGTGCCAGGGCCTGTCCCAGTCCATGGACACGGATCCCAGTGCCAGGGCCTGTCCCCATCCCATGGACACGGATCCCAGTGCCAGGGCCTGTCCCAGTGCCATGGACACGGATCCCAGTGCCAGGGCCTGTCCCAGTTCATGGACACGGATCCCAGTGCCAGGGCCTGTCCCATCCCATGGACACGGATCCCAGTGCCAGGGCCTGTCCCAGTTCATGGACACGGATCCCAGTGCCAGGGCCTGTCCCAGTGCATGGACACGGATCCCAGTGCCAGGGCCTGTCCCCATCCCATGGACACGGATCCCAGTGCCAGGGCCTGTCCCAGTTCATGAACACGGATCCCAGTGCCAGGGCCTGTCCCAGTGCCATGGACACGGATCCCAGTGCCAGGGCCTGTCCCAGTCCATGGACACGGATCCCAGTGCCAGGGCCTGTCCCCATCCCATGGACACGGATCCCAGTGCCAGGGCCTGTCCCAGTCCATGGACACGGATCCCAGTGCCAGGGCCTGTCCCAGTTCATGGACACGGATCCCAGTGCCAGGGCCTGTGCCATCCCATGGACACGGATCCCAGTGCCAGGGCCTGTGCCATCCCATGGACACGGATCCCAGTGCCAGGGCCTGTCCCAGTGCCATGGACACGGATCCCAGTGCCAGGGCCTGTCCCAGTGCCATGGACACGGATCCCAGTGCCAGGGCCTGTCCCCATCCCATGGACACGGATCCCAGTGCCAGGGCCTGTCCCAGTTCATGGACACGGATCCCAGTGCCAGGGCCTGTCCCAGTTCATGGACACGGATCCCAGTGCCAGGGCCTGTCCCATCCCATGGACACGGATCCCAGTGCCAGGGCCTGTCCCAGTGCCATGGACACGGATCCCAGTGCCAGGGCCTGTCCCAGTCCATGGACACGGATCCCAGTGCCAGGGCCTGTCCCATCCCATGGACACGGATCCCAGTGCCAGGGCCTGTCCCTATGCCATGGACACGGATCCCAGTGCCAGGGCCTGTCCCAGTCCATGGACACGGATCCCAGTGCCAGGGCCTGTCCCCATCCCATGGACACGGATCCCAGTGCCAGGGCCTGTCCCAGTGCCATGGACACGGATCCCAGTGCCAGGGCCTGTCCCAGTTCATGGACACGGATCCCAGTGCCAGGGCCTGTCCCATCCCATGGACACGGATCCCAGTGCCAGGGCCTGTCCCCATCCCATGGACACGGATCCCAGTGCCAGGGCCTGTCCCAGTGCATGGACACGGATCCCAGTGCCAGGGCCTGTCCCCATCCCATGGACACGGATCCCAGTGCCAGGGCCTGTCCCCATCCCATGGACACGGATCCCAGTGCCAGGGCCTGTCCCAGTTCATGAACACGGATCCCAGTGCCAGGGCCTGTCCCAGTGCCATGGACACGGATCCCAGTGCCAGGGCCTGTCCCAGTCCATGGACACGGATCCCAGTGCCAGGGCCTGTCCCCATCCCATGGACACGGATCCCAGTGCCAGGGCCTGTCCCAGTCCATGGACACGGATCCCAGTGCCAGGGCCTGTCCCAGTTCATGGACACGGATCCCAGTGCCAGGGCCTGTGCCATCCCATGGACACGGATCCCAGTGCCAGGGCCTGTCCCAGTGCCATGGACACGGATCCCAGTGCCAGGGCCTGTCCCAGTGCCATGGACACGGATCCCAGTGCCAGGGCCTGTCCCAGTGCCATGGACACGGATCCCAGTGCCAGGGCCTGTCCCCATCCCATGGACACGGATCCCAGTGCCAGGGCCTGTCCCAGTGCCATGGACACGGATCCCAGTGCCAGGGCCTGTCCCCATCCCATGGACACGGATCCCAGTGCCAGGGCCTGTCCCAGTTCATGGACACGGATCCCAGTGCCAGGGCCTGTCCCCATCCCATGGACACAGATCCCAGTGCCAGGGCCTGTCCCAGTGCATGGACACGGATCCCAGTGCCAGGGCCTGTCCCCATCCCATGGACACGGATCCCAGTGCCAGGGCCTGTCCCCATCCCATGGACACGGATCCCAGTGCCAGGGCCTGTCCCCATCCCATGGACACGGATCCCAGTGCCAGGGCCTGTCCCAGTGCCATGGACATGGATCCCAGTGCCAGGGCCTGTCCCAGTGCCATGGACACGGATCCCAGTGCCAGGGCCTGTCCCAGTCCATGGACACGGATCCCAGTGCCAGGGCCTGTCCCCATCCCATGGACACGGATCCCAGTGCCAGGGCCTGTCCCCATCCCATGGACACAGATCCCAGTGCCAGGGCCTGTCCCCATCCCATGGACACGGATCCCAGTGCCAGGGCCTGTCCCCATCCCATGGACACGGATCCCAGTGCCAGGGCCTGTCCCAGTGCCATGGACACGGATCCCAGTGCCAGGGCCTGTCCCAGTGCCATGGACACGGATCCCAGTGCCAGGGCCTGTCCCATCCCATGGACACGGATCCCAGTGCCAGGGCCTGTCCCAGTGCATGGACACGGATCCCAGTGCCAGGGCCTGTCCCAGTCCATGGACACGGATCCCAGTGCCAGGGCCTGTCCCAGTCCATGGACACGGATCCCAGTGCCAGGGCCTGTCCCAGTGCCATGGACACGGATCCCAGTGCCAGGGCCTGTCCCAGTGCCATGGACACGGATCCCAGTGCCAGGGCCTGTCCCAGTTCATGGACACGGATCCCAGTGCCAGGGCCTGTCCCAGTCCATGGACACGGATCCCAGTGCCAGGGCCTGTCCCAGTGCCATGGACACGGATCCCAGTGCCAGGGCCTGTCCCAGTGCCATGGACACGGATCCCAGTGCCAGGGCCTGTCCCCATCCCATGGACACGGATCCCAGTGCCAGGGCCTGTCCCAGTGCATGGACACGGATCCCAGTGCCAGGGCCTGTCCCAGTTCATGGACACGGATCCCAGTGCCAGGGCCTGTCCCAGTCCATGGACACGGATCCCAGTGCCAGGGCCTGTCCCAGTGCCATGGACACGGATCCCAGTGCCAGGGCCTGTCCCAGTTCATGGACACGGATCCCAGTGCCAGGGCCTGTCCCAGTTCATGGACACGGATCCCAGTGCCAGGGCCTGTCCCAGTTCATGGACACGGATCCCAGTGCCAGGGCCTGTCCCTATGCCATGGACACGGATCCCAGTGCCAGGGCCTGTCCCAGTTCATGGACACGGATCCCAGTGCCAGGGCCTGTCCCAGTCCATGGACACGGATCCCAGTGCCAGGGCCTGTCCCAGTGCCATGGACACGGATCCCAGTGCCAGGGCCTGTCCCATCCCATGGACACGGATCCCAGTGCCAGGGCCTGTCCCAGTGCCATGGACACGGATCCCAGTGCCAGGGCCTGTCCCCATCCCATGGACACGGATCCCAGTGCCAGGGCCTGTCCCAGTGCCATGGACACGGATCCCAGTGCCAGGGCCTGTCCCAGTGCATGGACACGGATCCCAGTGCCAGGGCCTGTCCCCATCCCATGGACACGGATCCCAGTGCCAGGGCCTGTCCCAGTCCATGGACACGGATCCCAGTGCCAGGGCCTGTCCCAGTGCCATGGACACGGATCCCAGTGCCAGGGCCTGTCCCAGTGCCATGGACACGGATCCCAGTGCCAGGGCCTGTCCCAGTTCATGGACACGGATCCCAGTGCCAGGGCCTGTCCCAGTGCATGGACACGGATCCCAGTGCCAGGGCCTGTCCCCATCCCATGGACACGGATCCCAGTGCCAGGGCCTGTCCCAGTCCATGGACACGGATCCCAGTGCCAGGGCCTGTCCCAGTGCCATGGACACGGATACCAGTGCCAGGGCCTGTCCCCATCCCATGGACACGGATCCCAGTGCCAGGGCCTGTCCCCATCCCATGGACACGGATCCCAGTGCCAGGGCCTGTCCCAGTTCATGGACACGGATCCCAGTGCCAGGGCCTGTCCCATCCCATGGACACGGATCCCAGTGCCAGGGCCTGTCCCAGTCCATGGACACGGATCCCAGTGCCAGGGCCTGTCCCAGTTCATGGACACGGATCCCAGTGCCAGGGCCTGTCCCAGTTCATGGACACGGATCCCAGTGCCAGGGCCTGTCCCAGTGCCATGGACACGGATCCCAGTGCCAGGGCCTGTCCCAGTGCCATGGACACGGATCCCAGTGCCAGGGCCTGTCCCCATCCCATGGACACGGATCCCAGTGCCAGGGCCTGTCCCAGTCCATGGACACGGATCCCAGTGCCAGGGCCTGTCCCAGTGCCATGGACACGGATCCCAGTGCCAGGGCCTGTCCCTATGCCATGGACACGGATCCCAGTGCCAGGGCCTGTCCCAGTGCCATGGACACGGATCCCGGTGCCAGGGCCTGTCCCAGTGCCATGGACACGGATCCCAGTGCCAGGGCCTGTCCCAGTGCCATGGACACGGATCCCAGTGCCAGGGCCTGTCCCCGTGCCATGGACACGGATCCCAGTGCCAGGGCCTGTCCCAGTGCCATGGACACGGATCCCAGTGCCAGGGCCTGTCCCAGTTCATGGACACGGATCCCAGTGCCAGGGCCTGTCCCAGTGCCATGGACACGGATCCCAGTGCCAGGGCCTGTCCCATCCCATGGACACGGATCCCAGTGCCAGGGCCTGTCCCCATCCCATGGACACGGATCCCAGTGCCAGGGCCTGTCCCCATCCCATGGACACGGATCCCAGTGCCAGGGCCTGTCCCAGTTCATGAACACGGATCCCAGTGCCAGGGCCTGTCCCAGTTCATGGACACGGATCCCAGTGCCAGGGACTGTGCCATCCCATGGACACGGATCCCAGTGCCAGGGCCTGTCCCAGTGCCATGGACACGGATCCCAGTGCCAGGGCCTGTCCCCATCCCATGGACACGGATCCCAGTGCCAGGGCCTGTCCCAGTGCCATGGACACGGATCCCAGTGCCAGGGCCTGTCCCCATCCCATGGACACGGATCCCAGTGCCAGGGCCTGTCCCATCCCATGGACACGGATCCCAGTGCCAGGGCCTGTCCCCATCCCATGGACACGGATCCCAGTGCCAGGGCCTGTCCCAGTGCCATGGACACGGATCCCAGTGCCAGGGCCTGTCCCAGTGCCATGGACACGGATCCCAGTGCCAGGGCCTGTCCCAGTTCATGGACACGGATCCCAGTGCCAGGGCCTGTCCCAGTCCATGGACACGGATCCCAGTGCCAGGGCCTGTCCCAGTTCATGGACACGGATCCCAGTGCCAGGGCCTGTCCCAGTCCATGGACACGGATCCCAGTGCCAGGGCCTGTCCCAGTCCATGGACACGGATCCCAGTGCCAGGGCCTGTCCCAGTTCATGGACACGGATCCCAGTGCCAGGGCCTGTCCCAGTTCATGGACACGGATCCCAGTGCCAGGGACTGTGCCATCCCATGGACACGGATCCCAGTGCCAGGGCCTGTCCCAGTGCCATGGACACGGATCCCAGTGCCAGGGCCTGTCCCCATCCCATGGACACGGATCCCAGTGCCAGGGCCTGTCCCAGTGCCATGGACACGGATCCCAGTGCCAGGGCCTGTCCCCATCCCATGGACACGGATCCCAGTGCCAGGGCCTGTCCCAGTCCATGGACACGGATCCCAGTGCCAGGGCCTGTCCCAGTGCATGGACACGGATCCCAGTGCCAGGGCCTGTCCCAGTGCCATGGACACGGATCCCAGTGCCAGGGCCTGTCCCCATCCCATGGACACGGATCCCAGTGCCAGGGCCTGTCCCATCCCATGGACACGGATCCCAGTGCCAGGGCCTGTCCCCATCCCATGGACACGGATCCCAGTGCCAGGGCCTGTCCCAGTTCATGGACACGGATCCCAGTGCCAGGGCCTGTCCCAGTCCATGGACACGGATCCCAGTGCCAGGGCCTGTCCCAGTTCATGGACACGGATCCCAGTGCCAGGGCCTGTCCCAGTCCATGGACACGGATCCCAGTGCCAGGGCCTGTCCCCATCCCATGGACACGGATCCCAGTGCCAGGGCCTGTCCCAGTGCCATGGACACAGATCCCAGTGCCAGGGCCTGTCCCAGTTCATGGACACGGATCCCAGTGCCAGGGCCTGTCCCAGTGCCATGGACACGGATCCCAGTGCCAGGGCCTGTCCCTATGCCATGGACACGGATCCCAGTGCCAGGGCCTGTCCCCATCCCATGGACACGGATCCCAGTGCCAGGGCCTGTCCCAGTTCATGGACACGGATCCCAGTGCCAGGGCCTGTCCCAGTGCATGGACACGGATCCCAGTGCCAGGGCCTGTCCCAGTGCATGGACACGGATCCCAGTGCCAGGGCCTGTCCCCATCCCATGGACACGGATCCCAGTGCCAGGGCCTGTCCCAGTTCATGGACACGGATCCCAGTGCCAGGGCCTGTCCCAGTGCCATGGACACGGATCCCAGTGCCAGGGCCTGTCCCAGTGCCATGGACACGGATCCCAGTGCCAGGGCCTGTCCCCATCCCATGGACACGGATCCCAGTGCCAGGGCCTGTCCCCATCCCATGGACACGGATCCCAGTGCCAGGGCCTGTCCCATCCCATGGACACGGATCCCAGTGCCAGGGCCTGTCCCAGTGCCATGGACACGGATCCCAGTGCCAGGGCCTGTCCCAGTGCCATGGACACGGATCCCAGTGCCAGGGCCTGTCCCATCCCATGGACACGGATCCCAGTGCCAGGGCCTGTCCCAGTGCCATGGACACGGATCCCAGTGCCAGGGCCTGTCCCAATTCATGGACACGGATCCCAGTGCCAGGGCCTGTCCCAGTGCCATGGACACGGATCCCAGTGCCAGGGCCTGTCCCAGTGCCATGGACACGGATCCCAGTGCCAGGGCCTGTCCCCATCCCATGGACACGGATCCCAGTGCCAGGGCCTGTCCCCATCCCATGGACACGGATCCCAGTGCCAGGGCCTGTCCCAGTTCATGGACACGGATCCCAGTGCCAGGGCCTGTCCCAGTCCCATGGACACGGATCCCAGTGCCAGGGCCTGTCCCAGTGCCATGGACACGGATCCCAGTGCCAGGGCCTGTCCCAGTGCCATGGATACGGATCCCAGTGCCAGGGCCTGTCCCAGTTCATGGACACGGATCCCAGTGCCAGGGCCTGTCCCAGTGCCATGGACACGGATCCCAGTGCCAGGGCCTGTCCCAGTGCCATGGACACGGATCCCAGTGCCAGGGCCTGTCCCAGTCCATGGACACGGATCCCAGTGCCAGGGCCTGTCCCCGTCCCATGGACACGGATCCCAGTGCCAGGGCCTGTCCCCATCCCATGGACACGGATCCCAGTGCCAGGGCCTGTCCCAGTGCCATGGACACGGATCCCAGTGCCAGGGCCTGTCCCAGTGCCATGGACACGGATCCCAGTGCCAGGGCCTGTCCCATCCCATGGACACGGATCCCAGTGCCAGGGCCTGTCCCAGTTCATGGACACGGATCCCAGTGCCAGGGCCTGTCCCAGTGCCATGGACACGGATCCCAGTGCCAGGGCCTGTCCCAGTGCCATGGACACGGATCCCAGTGCCAGGGCCTGTCCCAGTCCATGGACACGGATCCCAGTGCCAGGGCCTGTCCCCATCCCATGGACACGGATCCCAGTGCCAGGGCCTGTCCCCATCCCATGGACACGGATCCCAGTGCCAGGGCCTGTCCCCATCCCATGGACACGGATCCCAGTGCCAGGGCCTGTCCCCATCCCATGGACACGGATCCCAGTGCCAGGGCCTGTCCCCATCCCATGGACACGGATCCCAGTGCCAGGGCCTGTCCCCATCCCATGGACACGGATCCCAGTGCCAGGGCCTGTCCCCATCCCATGGACACGGATCCCAGTGCCAGGGCCTGTCCCAGTTCATGGACACGGATCCCAGTGCCAGGGCCTGTCCCCATCCCATGGACACGGATCCCAGTGCCAGGGCCTGTCCCAGTGCCATGGACACGGATCCCAGTGCCAGGGCCTGTCCCAGTGCATGGACACGGATCCCAGTGCCAGGGCCTGTCCCCATCCCATGGACACGGATCCCAGTGCCAGGGCCTGTCCCATCCCATGGACACGGATCCCAGTGCCAGGGCCTGTCCCCGTGCCATGGACACGGATCCCAGTGCCAGGGCCTGTCCCCGTCCCATGGACACGGATCCCAGTGCCAGGGCCTGTCCCAGTGCCATGGACACGGATCCCAGTGCCAGGGCCTGTCCCAGTCCATGGACACGGATCCCAGTGCCAGGGCCTGTCCCATCCCATGGACACGGATCCCAGTGCCAGGGCCTGTCCCAGTGCCATGGACACGGATCCCAGTGCCAGGGCCTGTCCCAGTGCCATGGACACGGATCCCAGTGCCAGGGCCTGTCCCATCCCATGGACACGGATCCCAGTGCCAGGGCCTGTCCCATCCCATGGACACGGATCCCAGTGCCAGGGCCTGTCCCCATCCCATGGACACGGATCCCAGTGCCAGGGCCTGTCCCAGTTCATGGACACGGATCCCAGTGCCAGGGCCTGTCCCAGTGCCATGGACACGGATCCCAGTGCCAGGGCCTGTCCCAGTGCCATGGACACGGATCCCAGTGCCAGGGCCTGTCCCCATCCCATGGACACGGATCCCAGTGCCAGGGCCTGTCCCAGTCCATGGACACGGATCCCAGTGCCAGGGCCTGTCCCAGTTCATGGACACGGATCCCAGTGCCAGGGCCTGTCCCCATCCCATGGACACGGATCCCAGTGCCAGGGCCTGTCCCCATCCCATGGACACGGATCCCAGTGCCAGGGCCTGTCCCAGTGCATGGACACGGATCCCAGTGCCAGGGCCTGTCCCCATCCCATGGACACGGATCCCAGTGCCAGGGCCTGTCCCCATCCCATGGACACGGATCCCAGTGCCAGGGCCTGTCCCAGTTCATGGACACGGATCCCAGTGCCAGGGCCTGTCCCAGTTCATGGACACGGATCCCAGTGCCAGGGCCTGTCCCCTTCCAGACCCGAGACAAAAGGGGAATTGGGGGAATGCAGGAACCACCGCCGAGACGAGACCCTCGATGGCGCAGCCACACGGATTCCCTGTGCTCTGTGGGCTGCTCCGATGTCTTCCCAAAAAATTGAGGATTTACATTCTTTGGCCAAAGCGAGCGGCGCCCGGCCGGGTGGGCAGAGCCGCGGCCGTCGTGAAGAGCCCCGCGGCCGGAGGGGCAGGTCCTGGCACGCCGGGACACGCCAGCGCTGGCCACGGCCCGCCGGAACGCCGCGTTCCGTGGAAGCTCAGCGGGCGCTCCCGCTGACAGCCGCCGGGCAGCGGCCGCGTCCGTCGCTACGGGACACGGAGGTGTGGGAGCCCAGGGATCTCTCTGGCTGCCCTGGCTGTCTCCAGACCCTGGCAGGGGCCTCGGAGTCCTTGGCACGGAGTCAGGAGCACCTGTGGATTCGATTTTATCCCCTGGGAGAGGCTGCCAACTCTGTGTGGGGAATTCCCAGTCACAAGGGTTTGAGCGGTGTGGTATTTGAACTGACACAGGGTGGAAAGTGGAATTTTGGGATTTTTAGGATGGGGTCCAGGGGTACAAGTTGGAGGGATTTGGGCGTGTCCTGACTTTCTTCTCCCTCTCCTGGCCCTGCTCGTGTTGGTGCGGTGGTGCCGCTTTTGTGTTGGCGTCCGGTCGGGACGCACTGCCCAGCGGAATCGGCAGGTGCCGGTCAGGAACCGCGAACACCGTGTGCGCCGCTTCTGATGTGAACGGCAAACACCGCCCGACAGCGCCGGGCACAGCGCCGTGCCTGCCCGGCCGAGAGAATATCGTGGGTGAGAAATGATGAACAGCCCTGGGAGAGCAACTGGAAGCCGTGCGGGACTCTTCTCCGGAACGCCCGGGCTGGGGAAGCAGAGACTCTTTGCGGATCTCTCCTGGGGTCGCCCTGACCTGTGGGAACCCCGCGGGGCGAGAAATGCACACAAACGCTCGGTAAGATCAAAAGGCCAGAGAGGGAGAGAGCTTTATTGGAGCGTCTGGTGTTCGCAGAATTCCCGAGGTGACCGCGGCGGCGGGGCGGGGGTGGAATTGCCGCCTCTCCAGCCACAGCGGGTCAAACCAACCGGTGAGTAATTCCGTTAATAATTCCGTTAATAATTCCGTTAATAATTCCGTTAATAATTCCGTTAATTGAGTCTGTCGACAACTCTGTCCTCTCAGAAGGGAGAAGGCAAAACAATCCCTTTGCTGTGTGCACGAGCAGCGCGAGGGGATGCCAGGAGAAACGTGTCAGCGCTATCGGAAGGCCGAAGGGGTTTTATGGGAAGTTTAAAGCGTCCGAAAGAACGACAAAAGGGAACGTAACGCTTCTAAAAATCAGGGAAACGCGCCCGCACCCCGGCCAGGGCAGGACTGCGGGCAGGGGCGCTGCGGGACGGCCGCGAGGGAAAGGGAGGGAACGTCGGAGAGGCCCGGACAGAGAGGGGAACTGGGATGGGAAAATGGGAACTGGGATGGGGAAATGGGAACTGGGATGGGGAAATGGGAACTGGGATGGGGAAATGGGAACTGGGATGGGGAGAGGGGAACTGGGGTGGGGAGAGGGGAACTGGGATGGGAAAATGGGAACTGGGATGGGGAGAGGGGAACTGGGATGGGGAAATGGGAACTGGGATGGGGAGAGGGGAACTGGGATGGGGAAATGGGAACTGGGATGGGGAAATGGGAACTGGGATGGGGAAATGGGAACTGGGATGGGGAAATGGGAACTGGGGTGGGGAGAGGGGAACTGGGATGGGGAAATGGGAACTGGGATGGGAAAATGGGAACTGGAATGCGGAAATGGGAACTGGGATGGGAAAATGGGAACTGGGATGGGGAGAGGAGAACTGGGATGGGGAGAGGGAAACTGGGATGGGGAAATGGGAACTGGGATGGGAAAATGGGAACTGGGATGGGGAGAGGGAAACTGGGATGGGGAAATGGGAACTGGGATGGGAAAATGGGAACTGGGATGGGGAGAGGGGAACGGGGGTGGGGAAATGGGAACTGGGATGGGGAGAGGGGAACGGGGGTGGGAGAGGGGAACTGGGATGGGGAGAGGGAAACTGGGATGGGAAAATGGGAACTATGGGAGAGGGGAACTGGGATGGGAGAGGGGAACTAGGATGGCAAATGGGAACTGGGACGGGGAAATGGGAACTGGGATGGGGAGAGGGGAACTGGGGTGGGAGAGGGGAACTGGGATGGGGAGAGGGAAACTGGGATGGGAAAATGGGTACTGGGGTGGGAGAGGGGAACTGGGATGGGGAGAGGGGAACTGGGATGGGAAAATGGGAACTGGGGTGGGAGAGGGGAACTGGGATGGGGAGAGGGGAACTGGGGTGGGAGAGGGAAACTGGGATGGGGAAATGGGAACTGGGGTGGGGAGAGGGGAACTGGGATGGGGAAATGGGAACTGGGATGGGGAGAGGGAAACTGGGATGGGAAAATGGGAACTGGGATGGGGAGAGGGAAACTGGGATGGGAAAATGGGAACTGGGATGGGGAGAGGGAAACTGGGATGGGAAAATGGGAACTGGGGTGGGAGAGGGGAACTGGGATGGGGAAATGGGAACTGGGATGGGGAGAGGGGAACTGGGAGGGGGGAGAGGTAAACTGGGATGGGGAGAGGGAACTGGGATTGGAAAATGGGAACTGGGATGGGGAGAGGGGAACTGGGTTGGGGGATGGGACACGGAATGTGGGATGGGACATGGAATAGGAGCACTGCCCTGTAGGAATGAGGGCTGGAAGCTGGGATGGAGGAATGAGGGGATCACCTGCAGGAATGGGTTTGGAAGCAGGAAATGGGGCTGGAATCAGGAATGGGGCTGGAATCAGGAATGGGGCTGGGATCGGGAATGGGGCTGGGATTGGGAATGGGGCTGGAATCAGGAATGGGGCTGGAATTGGGAATCTCACGTTCAGGAAGGATTGGAATCTGGAATGGGGCTGGGACTGGGAATGCGGCTAGGATCAGGAATCTCACCTGCAGGAATTGGGCTGGAATTGGGAATCTCACATTCAGGAAGGGGTGTTGGGATCGGGAATGGGGCTGGGATCGAGTATGGGGCTGGAATCAGGAATGGGGCTGGAATTGGGAATGGGGCTGGAATTGGGAATGGGGCTGGAATTGGGAATCTCACGTTCAGGAAGGGATTGGAATCTGGAATGGGGCTGGAACTGGGAATGCGGCTGGGATTGGGAATCTCACCTGCAGGAAGGGGTGTTGGGATCGGGAACAGGGCTGGGATCGGGAATGGGACTGGGATTGGGAATGGGGCTGGAATCTGGAATGGGGCTGGAACTGGGAATGCAGCTGGGATCGGGACTGGGGCTGGAATCTGGAATGGGGCTGGAATCAGGAATGGGGCTGGGATCGGGAATGGGGCTGGGATTGGGAATGGGGCTGGAATCAGGAATGGGGCTGGAATTGGGAATCTCACGTTCAGGAAGGATTGGAATCTGGAATGGGGCTGGGACTGGGAATGCGGCTAGGATCAGGAATCTCACCTGCAGGAATTGGGCTGGAATTGGGAATCTCACATTCAGGAAGGGGTGTTGGGATCGGGAATGGGGCTGGGATCGAGTATGGGGCTGGAATCAGGAATGGGGCTGGAATTGGGAATGGGGCTGGAATTGGGAATGGGGCTGGAATTGGGAATCTCACGTTCAGGAAGGGATTGGAATCTGGAATGGGGCTGGAACTGGGAATGCGGCTGGGATTGGGAATCTCACCTGCAGGAAGGGGTGTTGGGATCGGGAATGGGACTGGGATTGGGAATGGGGCTGGAATCTGGAATGGGGCTGGAACTGGGAATGCAGCTGGGATCGGGACTGGGGCTGGAATCTGGAATGGGGCTGGAATCTGGAATGGGGCTGGAACTGGGAATGCAGCTGGGATCGGGACTGGGGCTGGAATCAGGAATGGGGCTAGAATCGAGAATGGGGTTGGAATTGGGAATCTCAGCTGCAGGAATGGGGCTGGAATTGGGAATGGTGCTGGGATTGGGAATGGGGCTGGGATGGGAATGGGGCTGGGATCGGGAATGGGGCTGGGATCGGGAATGTCACCTGCAGGAAGGGGTGTTGGGATCGGGAATGTCACCTGCAGGAAGGGGTGCTGGGATCGGGAATGGGGCTGGGATCGGGAATGTCACCTGCAGGAAGGGGTGCTGGAATTTGTGCTCCCCCGTCCCATCGCAGCCGGGAGCGCTGAAGTTGTCGGCCCACCCGGGAGGAGTCCGGGCAGGGATCGGGACCGGGATCGGGATCGGGATCGGGATCGGGATCGGGATCATGGCGGAACCCCGCTCAGCGCTGTGCCCTGGGACAGCAGCGCCCCCAGGTGACACCGCGGGTCCGGGATGTCCCCAGGGAAGGTGACACCTCCGGGTCCGGGATGTCCCCAGGGAAGGTGGCACTGAGGGGTCCGGGATGTCCCCAGGGAAGGTGACACTGAGGGGTCCGGGATGTCCCCAGGGAAGGTGACACCGCGGGGCCGGGATGTCCCCAGGGAAGGTGGCACTGAGGGGTCCGGGATGTCCCCAGGGAAGGTGGCACTGAGGGGTCCGGGATGTCCCCAGGGATGGTGATACCTCCGGGTCCGGGATGTCCCCAGGGATGGTGATACCTCCGGGTCCGGGATGTCCCCAGGGAAGGTGACACCTCCGGGTCCGGGATGTCCCCAGGGAAGGTGACACTGAGGGGTCCGGGATGTCCCCAGGGAAGGTGGCACTGAGGGTTCCGGGATGTCCCCAGGGAAGGTGACACCTCCGGGTCCGGGATGTCACCAGGGAAGGTGACACCTCCGGGGCCGGGATGTCCCCAGGGAAGGTGGCACCTCCGGGTCCGGGATGTCCCCAGGGAAGGTGGCACTGAGGGGTCCGGGATGTCCCCAGGGAAGGTGACACCTCCGGGTCCGGGATGTCCCCAGGGAAGGTGACACCTCCGGGTCCGGGATGTCCCCAGGGAAGGTGACACCTCCGGGTCCGGGATGTCACCAGGGAAGGTGGCACTGAGGGTTCCGGGATGTCCCCAGGGAAGGTGACACCGCGGGGCCGGGATGTCCCCAGGGAAGGTGGCACTGAGGGTTCCGGGATGTCCCCAGGGAAGGTGACACCTCCGGGGCCGGGATGTCCCCAGGGAAGGTGACACCGCGGGTCCGGGATGTCCCCAGGGAAGGTGGCACCTCCGGGTCCGGGATGTCCCCAGGGAAGGTGACACCGCGGGTCCGGGATGTCCCCAGGGAAGGTGACACCGCGGGTCCGGGATGTCCCCAGGGAAGGTGACACTGAGGGGTCCGGGATGTCCCCAGGGAAGGTGGCACTGAGGGGTCCGGGATGTCCCCAGGGAAGGTGACACCGCGGGTCCGGGATGTCACCAGGGAAGGTGGCACTGAGGGGTCCGGGATGTCCCCAGGGAAGGTGGCACTGAGGGGTCCGGGATGTCCCCAGGGAAGGTGACACCTCCGGGTCCGGGATGTCCCCAGGGAAGGTGACACCGCGGGTCCGGGATGTCCCCAGGGAAGGTGGCACTGAGGGGTCCGGGATGTCCCCAGGGAAGGTGGCACCGCGGGTCCGGGATGTCCCCAGGGAAGGTGACACCTCCGGGTCCGGGATGTCCCCAGGGAAGGTGACACCGCGGGGCCGGTATGTCCCCAGGGAAGGTGGCACTGAGGGGTCCGGGATGTCTCCAGGGAAGGTGGCACTGAGGGGTCCGGGATGTCCCCAGGGAAGGTGACACCTCCGGGTCCGGGATGTCCCCAGGGAAGGTGACACTGAGGGGTCCGGGATGTCCCCAGGGAAGGTGACACCGCGGGGTCCGGGATGTCCCCAGGGAAGGTGGCACTGAGGGGTCCGGGATGTCCCCAGGGAAGGTGACACCTCCGGGTCCGGGATGTCCCCAGGGAAGGTGACACCGCGGGGCCGGGATGTCCCCAGGGAAGGTGGCACTGAGGTTTCCGGGATGTCCCCAGGGAAGGTGACACCTCCGGGGCCGGGATGTCCCCAGGGAAGGTGACACCGCGGGTCCGGGATGTCCCCAGGGAAGGTGACACCTCCGGGGCCGGGATGTCCCCAGGGAAGGTGGCACCTCCGGGTCCGGGATGTCCCCAGGGAAGGTGACACCTCCGGGTCCGGGATGTCCCCAGGGAAGGTGACACCGCGGGGCCGGGATGTCCCCAGGGAAGGTGACACTGAGGGGTCCGGGATGTCCCCAGGGAAGGTGACACTGAGGGGTCCGGGATGTCCCCAGGGAAGGTGACACCTCCGGGGCCGGGATGTCCCCAGGGAAGGTGGCACTGAGGGGTCCGGGATGTCCCCAGGGAAGGTGACACTGAGGGGTCCGGGATGTCCCCAGGGAAGGTGACACCTCCGGGTCCGGGATGTCCCCAGGGAAGGTGACACTGAGGGGTCCGGGATGTCCCCAGGGAAGGTGACACTGAGGGGTCCGGGATGTCCCCAGGGAAGGTGACACCTCCGGGTCCGGGATGTCCCCAGGGAAGGTGACACCTCCGGGTCCGGGATGTCCCCAGGGAAGGTGACACTGAGGGGTCCGGGATGTCCCCAGGGAAGGTGACACTGAGGGGTCCGGGATGTCCCCAGGGAAGGTGACACCGCGGGGCCGGGATGTCCCCAGGGAAGGTGACACTGAGGGGTCCGGGATGTCCCCAGGGAAGGTGACACCGCGGGGCCGGGATGTCCCCAGGGAAGGTGACACTGAGGGGTCCGGGATGTCCCCAGGGAAGGTGGCACTGAGGGGTCCGGGATGTCCCCAGGGATGGTGATACCTCCGGGTCCGGGATGTCCCCAGGGAAGGTGACACCTCCGGGTCCGGGATGTCCCCAGGGAAGGTGACACTGAGGGGTCCGGGATGTCCCCAGGGAAGGTGACACCTCCGGGTCCGGGATGTCCCCAGGGAAGGTGACACCTCCGGGTCCGGGATGTCCCCAGGGAAGGTGACACCTCCGGGTCCGGGATGTCCCCAGGGAAGGTGGCACTGAGGGTTCCGGGATGTCCCCAGGGAAGGTGACACCTCCGGGTCCGGGATGTCACCAGGGAAGGTGACACCTCCGGGTCCGGGATGTCCGAAGGGAAGGTGACACCTCCGGGTCCGGGATGTCCCCAGGGAAGGTGACACCGCGGGGCCGGGATGTCCCCAGGGAAGGTGGCACTGAGGGTTCCGGGATGTCCCCAGGGAAGGTGACACCTCCGGGTCCGGGATGTCCCCAGGGAAGGTGACGCCGCCGGGGCTGTCCCGGCCTGAGCAACCCCGGCTGGGATCCCGGGATTGGGGGACAGCCGGGAATAACGGGACACCGGGAACGGGACACTGGGAATGGGACACCGGGATTGGGACAGCCGGGAATAACGGGACACCGGGAATGGGACAGCTGGGAATAATGGGACACTGGGAATGGGACAGCAGGAATGGGACACCGGGAATGGGACATGGGGACTGGGACACCCCATGTCCCAAAAATCCGGATCTGGGATCCTGGGATTGAGTGACAGCTGGGAACGGGACATCGGGAAGGGGACACCAGGAATGGAACACAGGGACTGGGACACCGGGAAAAGGACACCCCGTGTCCCAAAACTCTGCATCCTGAGGGACACCGGGAACGGGACACCGGGATTGGAACACCGGGAACGGGACACTGGGATTGGGACACTGGGAATGGACACCGGGAATGGGACACCAGGAACGGGACACCCCATGTCCCAAAAATCTGGATCTGGTACACCAGGAACGGGACACCCCATGTCCCAAAAATCTGGATCTGAGATCCTGGGATTGAGTGACAGCTGGGATGGAGACCCCGGGATTGGGACACCGGGACTGCGACAGCCGGGAATAATGGGACACCGGGAAGAGGACATCGGGAATGGGACACGGGGAAAAGGATACCCCGTGTCCCAAAACTCTGGATCCCGAGGGACACCGGGAACGGGACACCGGGAATGGGACACTGGGACTGGAACACCAGGAATGGGACACCGGGATTGGGACACTGGGATTGGGACACCAGGAATGGGACACCGGGACTGGGACACTGGGAATGGGACACCGGGATTGGGACACCAGGAATGGGACACTGCGATTGGGACACCAGGAATGGGACAGTGGGACTGGGACACTGGGAATGGGACACTGGGAATGGGACACTGGGAATGGGACACTGGGAATGGGACACTGGGATTGGGACACCGGAATGGGACACTGGGAATGGGACACCGGGATTGGGACACTGGGATTGGGACACTGGGATTGGGACACTGGGACTGGGACACTGGGATTGTGACACTGGGATTGGGACACTGGGACTGGGACACTGGGAATGGGACACTGGGATTGGGACACCAGGAATGGGACACTGGGATTGGGACACTGGGATTGTGACACTGGGAATGGGACACTGGGACTGGGACACTGGGATTGGGACACTGGGACTGGGACACTGGGAATGGGACACTGGGACTGGGACACTGGGATTGGGACACTGGGAATGGGACACTGGGACTGGGACACTGGGATTGGGACACTGGGACTGGGACACTGGGATTGGGACACTGGCAATGGGACACCGGGACTGGGACACGCCCCCGTCCCAAAACTCTACATCCTGAGGGACACCAGATCCATAAAATCGCTGGATCCCAGGCGGGATGCCCCTGCCCCAGTTTGGGGTAAATCCCCTTTTTTCGGGTGCTCCAACCGCCCTTCGGCCAAAGCAGGACCCTTTGGATGTGGATTTCCTGATCCCACAGACCCCTGGTGGCCCCCAGGCCCCCCCAAATCCAGCCGGGAATGTCCCCGACCCCCCGCGGGACCCCTCCCATCCTGCTTTTCTGCCAATCCCGGGGGATTCGGGGCTGACTCATTCCCGGGATGTCACAAGAGGCTTTTTTGGGACCTCACGTGTCACTTGTGGGCCCTGCTCGTCCCCCGCGCCTCAGTTTCCCCTTCCGGGGCTCCCGAGCTCCAGCGGGAGCCTGGGATCAGCTGGGATCAGCCGGGATCTGCTGGGATTGGCCAGGATCGGCCGGGATCGGCCGGGATCTGCTGGGATCGGCTGGGATAGGCCGGGATCCACTAGGATCTGCTGGGATCGGCCGGGATCTGCTGGGATTGGCCAGGATCGGCTGGGATCTGCCGGGATCAGCCGGGATAGGCCAGGATCCACTAGGATCTGCTGGGATCGGCCGGGATCTGCTGGGATCGGCTGGGATAGGCCGGGATCCGCCGGGATCCGCTGGGATCCCCGTGGGATGAGCCGGACTGGCAGGTCCGCCCTGCCCGGGCAGATTTTGGGATCACCGCGGGTTGGGAACAGCGTCACCCCAGCGCTTCCCGGGATTTTGGGGTGCGGGAGGAGCCGCACGGGGATCCGCGGGGAGGGGGAAGCTCGCTCCCAAAAGGAGCCGGATCCCCCCAAAGGATCCCCCCCTCGGGGGTGGGGACCCCGAGGTGACCCCGAACCCCCGGGGGGGTCCCCAGGGCCACTGACGGGGACACAACCGCGGCACCGCCGGGCTCGGGGCGGCGGGGCGGGGCCCGGGGGGATTTTGGGGATTTCGGGGGGATTTTGGGGGGACGCACTTGGCCGCCCGCGGGTTGAGGGAGCCGGGGAGGAGCACGAGCGCGGCCACGCCCAGCTGGTACCGGGACACGCCCCCAAGGACACGCCTACAGCAAGGACACGCCCCCATGGCCACGCCCACTCAATGGAAAACCCCGCCCCTGACCGAGATGGCCCCGCCCACAGCAGAGCAGAGAGCTAATTTATGGAGCCACGCCCCCGTAATTTGCATAACCAGGCCCCCACCCTACCGGTGCTGCTGGTCCCGGGATTTCTGTCCCGGGATTCTGTCCTGGGAGTTCTGTCCCAGTGATTTTGTCCTGGGAATTCTGTCCTGGGAGTTCTGTCCCGGAATTCTGTCCCGGGATTTCTGTCCCAGAATTCTGTCCTGGGGTTTCTGTCCCGGAATTCTGTCCCAGGATATCTGTACCGGAATTCTGTCCCGAGATTCTCTCTGGGAGTTCTGTCCTGGGATTTCTGTCCCGGAATTCTGTCCCGGGATTTCTGTCCCGGAATTCTGTCCCGGGATTCTCTCTGGGAGTTCTGTCCTGGGAGTTCTGTCCCGGAATTCTGCCCTAGGAATTCTGTCCCGGTGATTTTGTCCCGGGATTTCTGTCCCGGAATTCTGTGCCGAGATTCTCTCTGGGAGTTCTGTCCTGGGAATTCTGTCCTGGGGATTCTGCCCCGGGATTTCTGTCCCGGAATTCTGTCCTGGGATTTCTGTCCCAGTGATCCTGTCCCGGGATTTCTGTCCCAGTGATTCTGTCCCGGGATTTCTTTCCTGGAATTCTGTCCCGGAATTTTGTCCTGGGAGTTCTCTCCCGGGGATTCTGTCCCGAGATTCTCTCTGGGAGTTCTGTCCCGGGAATTCTGTCCCGGTGATTCCCGTCCCGGTGATTCCCGTCCCGGTGTCCCTCCCGTGTCCCCGCCGTGTCCCCGCGCTCCCGGCAGGTGGCGCTGTCGGAGCGGGGCCGGGATCGCCGGGAAACATTCCCGGGATTCGGGACCCGCAGGGCCCACCCGGGATAAACCCGGGATAAACCTACCCGGGATAAACCCGTCTGGGATAAACCCGGGATAAACCTGCCCGGGATAAACCCGGCTGGGATAAACCCGTCTGGGATAAACCCGGGATAAACCTGCCCGGGATAAACCCGGCTCGGATAAACCTGCCATTCCCGGGATTCGGGACCCGCAGGGCCCACCCGGGATAAACCCGGCCGGGATAAACCTGCCCGGGATAAACCCGGCTGGGATAAACCCGGGATAAACCTGCCCGGGATAAACCCGGCAGGGATAAACCCGGCTGGGATAAACCCGGGATAAACCTGCCCGGGATAAACCCGGCTGGGATAAACCCGGCTGGGATAAACCCGGGATAAACCTGCCCGGGATAAACCCAGCGGGGATAAACCTGCCATTCCCGGGATTCGGGACCCGCAGGGCCCGCCTGGGATAAATCCGGGATAAACTCGACTGGGATAAACCCGGCCGGGATAAACCTGGCTGGAATAAACCCAGCTGGGATAAACCCAGCTGGAATAAACCCGGGATAAACCTGCCCAGGATAAACCTGTCTGGGATAAATCTGTCTGAGATAAGACCGGCATAAACCTGCCCGGAATAAACCTACCCGGGATAAACCTGCCCAGGATAAACCTGAGATAAACCCGGGATAAACCTGTCTGAGGTAAACCCAGGATAAACCTGGTTGGGATAAACCTGTCTGAGGTAAACCCGGGATAAACCTGGTTGGGATAAACCCAGGATAAACCTGGTTGGGATAAACCTGTCTGGGATAAACCTGGGATAAACCTGGCTGGGATAAACCCGGGATAAACCTGCCTGGGATAAATCTAGGATAAACTTGGTTGGGATAAACCTGTCTGGGATAAACCCGGGATAAACCTGTCTGGTGTAAATCTGTCTGGGATAAATCTGGGATAAACCTGGTTGGGATAAACCTGTCTGGGATAAACCCGGGATAAACCTGTCTGGGATATATCTGTCTGAGATAAAACCGGGATAAACCTGTCTGGGATAAATCTGTCTGGGATAAACCCGGGATAAACCTGTCTGGGATAAATCTGTCTGAGATAAACCCGGGACAAACCTACCCGGGATAAACCTGCTCAGGAAAAACCTGCCTGGGATAAACCCAGGACAAACCTGTTTGAGATAAACCCGGGATAACCCTGCCCGGGATAACCCTGCCCGGGATAATCCCAGGCAGCTTCTCCGTCCCCCTGTTCCCCCTCCCCACAGCCGGTGATGAATTGATTTTCCTGCCCTTTTCCATCCCTTTCCCGGCCTTTTCCCATCCCTTTTCCACCCCTTTTCCAACCCTCCCTGGATCCGTTTTTTCATCCTTTTTCCTTCCCTTTTCCAGCCTTTTCCCATCCCTCCCTGGATCCCTTTCCATCCCCTTTCCAGCCCTTTTCTGCCCCTTTTCCATCCCTCCCTGGATCCATTTTCCTTCCCTTTTCCATCCTTTTCCTTCCATTTTCCATCTCTTTCCCATCCCTCCCTGGATCCCTTTCCCACCCCTCTCCTTGCCTTTTCCATCCCTTTTCCATCCCTCCCTCGATCAATTTTCCTTCTTTTTCCTGCCTTTTTCCTTCGATTTTCTTGCCCTTTTCCATCCCTTTCCTGGCCTTTTCCCATCCTTTTCCCATCCTTTTCCCATCCCTTTTCCATCCCTTTTCCATCCCTCCCTCGATCAATTTTCCTTCCCTTTTCCTTCCTTTTCCTTCCCTTTTCCAGCCCTTTCCTATCTCTTTCCCATCTGTTTTCCTTCCCTTTCCCATCCCTTTCCCATCTGTTTTCCTTCCCTTTTCCAGCCTTTTTCCATCCCTTTTTCATCCCTCCCTGGATCCATTTTCCTTCCCTTTTCCATCCCTTTTTCATCCCTCCCTGGATCCATTTTCCTTCCCTTTTCCATCCCTTTTTCATCCCTCCCTCGATCAATTTTCCTTCCCTTTCCCATCCCTTTCCCATCTGTTTTCCTTCCCTTTTCCAGCCTTTTCCCATCCTTTTCCCATCCCTTTTCCATCGCTTTTCCATCCCTCTCTGGATCCCTTTTCCATCCCTTTTCCATCCCTTCCCATGGCAGGGGGTAGAAATTCCCAATCCAAGGGCTTGGCCAAGGATTGGGATAGGATTGGGATGGGATTAACCCTTCCCGTGGCTGGGGATGGAAATTCCCAATCCAAGGGTTCTGATCAGGATGGGATTAACCCTTCCCATGGCTGGGGATGGAAATTCCCAATCCAAGGGAGTTCATCAAGGCCAGGATTGGGATGGGATTAACCCTTCCCATGCCTGGGGGTATTGGGCAGACTGGGGAGGAGGGAAATAACCTGGGCGACGTGGGGGGCACAGGAATGTGGGATCAGATCCTCCTCTTCCAGATCCCGAGGGAAGGATCCCACCAAGGACCCAGGGGATCAGGATCCTCCTCTCCCAGCCTTGTTTCCCTTCCCGGATCCCAAGAGAAGGAGCTGCGATCCCACAGGACCAGGATCCTCCTCTCCCAGATCCCGAGGGAAGAATCCCCCCAAGGACCCAGGGGATCAGGATCCTCCTCTCCCAGATCCCGAGGGAATAATCCCAGCTTCCAGAGGATTGGGATCCTCCTCTCCCAGATCTCGAGGGAAGAATCCCCCCAAGGACCCAGGGGATCAGGATCCTCCTCTCCCAGATCCCGAGGGAAGAATCCCAACTTCCAGAGGATTGGGATCCTCCTTTCCCAGATGCCGAGGGAATGACTGCGGGCAATGCTGCAATCCCACAGGACCAGGATCCTCCTCTCCCGGATCCCGAGGGAAGAATCCCAGCTTACAGAAGACTGGGATCCTCCTTTCCCAGATCCTGAGGGCAAGAGCTGGAGGCGATGCCGAGATCCCACAGGATCGGGATCCTCGTTTCCCACATCCCAAGGGAATTACTGGAGGCAAAGTGAAGATCCCAGGGGATCGGGATCCTCCTTTCCCAGCCCCTCCTCCCTCTCCACATCCCTCGGGAAGATCCCAGACACTCCCGAGCTTCCAACAATCCTTTATTTCTCTCTCCAAGGAATTGAGCCCCGCGGGACACATCGGCTTTGGCATGAGATCCAGGGAACCCTTCCCGGCGGGAATCGGGTGCCCCTGGATGAGGAAGATGCAGAAATTC